>NC_140584.1:560907500-561166191 GCF_964204655.1 Triturus cristatus
TTGCCCGCTCTTGTGCAGCCAGGCTGTTGCACACCATTCACTCCCAGCACCTAGAGGTGACTGCTCGCTGCTGCAGAAAGAAGCCTCTCTGCTCACCTTCCGCTACCGGCGTGTGCGTAAGAGGGTCCACCACGTGCCAAAGCAACCTTCTCAGGTGTTGAGGATGGCCATGCATCATCGCAGGTTCAACAGGCGTTCAGCTCTGGTGGTGTTGAGGAGGGGTGCCAATTCGTGAAACACAGCCTGTTAGATTAAAAGGAAGATAACATTGTGCATCATGTGTCCATCAAAGGATAGAGGAAGAGAGACAGAGAAAGAGCTAGAGTGACACTGGAGAAAATCTTTGCAGCTCACCTTTCTGTCACCGGTGTGTCTCCAAGCACGTGCAGGGACATAGTGCACCCTTAAGGTTCACATCTGAAAGATAGTAGAGAATTAGTAATTGTAGGAAAGTCAAGTATAAAGGAAGAATGAGTGAACCCCTGTTAACTTCTACATCCCAACCTTCTTACATTTAAAACATAACATTCCCAAAGCGACGCGAGGCAGCCACGAGCTGTGAGAGGAATGTCACCCTTGTGTCTGCATGTTTCGATGTTAACACACCTGACTTCCTTATAAAAAAAGAGAGAAAGGAAAGGCTGTCAAAACTTGATGGTAAATTTAAGGTACAAAGTATGAAAAAATATATAGTCAACTAGTTTGCTACAGATGTGGGAGCGACGGATAGTTGACCGACTCTAAAAACTATCCTGCTATTGAATTTTTTTTTATCAAAATGCAAAAAGACAGGGTAAAGCCAGGGTATATACGACTGTGTACGCCTAAATTGCTGTGATGCGTTTTTGTATCCAAGCTGCTGCACCCCATCCACTCCCGCCGCCCAGAGGTATCTGCCCGTCGCTGCGCACCCAGGCCTCACTGCTCACCTGTTCAAGGACCGGGCACCCTCCACATCATGCAGCAATGTTCTGCAAGACAGAAGTCTCACAATTGGTGCTGAGTCTTGATATCGCCATGGCAGAGGACATACTCGTGCACCCATCATCATCGCAGGCTGCTCACCCGCTCAGTGCTTGTGGTGACACTAACTCAGTGACTAGTTAGGGCATGCACGTGGCGGTATGCTCCCCTGGTGCATGACTCAGGCCTACACTGCGATACAGCAGGGAACACAATAGATGAGGTGTACGAATCACGGCTGGCTCCACACCTGCTCAGCCCTTACAATGCCCTTACCTCAGTGGACCGAAATTCACTGTTTCATGGCTGTGTGCCTGTGCCGGCCCCAGTGCATCCGCTGCGCCCTGGTGCATGACTCAGGCCTACACTGCAATCCATCAGGGAACACAAAAGAAGAGGTGTACGGACCCCCGGGACGGGCCATCACCGCAGTCTCCACACCTGCTCAGCCCTTAAAATGCCCTTACCTCAGTGGACCGAAATTCACCGCTTCGTGGCTATGTGCCTGTGCCGGCCCTAGTGCATCCGCTGCAAGCAACTCTAAAATGGCGTTGAGCACGTGCGCCCGGTCTTTTTTATTGGCAGGGTCACATGTCCTGTGACGCCTGTGCTGGATGGGTGTGGTGTGTGTTTGTAGCAGCCATGAGGGAGTGCCTGTGGCGTGCTGAGAACTAGACCTGTGACCAGCAGATCACTATAATGAAAATATGGGCCATGTAGTGTTGTTGTCCTTTTTTGTAAGCGTAAGCGGAGTGGGCTGGCAAGGCGTATGTCAGTGCTGCATGAGACTGTGAAGAATGACTGCGGAGCTATGGGCGTGGCTCCGTCGTGAGGTATATGAGGAATTAACTGATGCGGGTGTCCTTGTTGTAGTGCTGCCGTCACCTGAGTCGTAAGCGCAAATGTGTCATTATGTGAGTGAATTCTCACAACATGGCCAACATGGAAGGTATGGGGAATCACTGACCCTACATTCATCCATAGTTCCACACATGAAAGATGGTGGACATGACGCATTTCTGTGTCTGTGTTGTAGTTTTTAGGACATAGAGGGCAGCCAATTAGAGCGAAGCTCATGTTCGGAGTTAGGCTGCGCCAACATATGTACTTATGTGGGCCGTCGGCTAGACTGCCAACCTTGGTGGTGGAAACCAGCGTTTGAGCCTTGGGGTCGCGTACACATCCTGTGATTATAGGCAAATCACTTATTATTCTGCGTGATTCATGTAAAGCGCTCCAATACCTTCGGGTGGAGTTCGCGCTATATAAATATACAACAAAAAAAGAAAAAAACTCTCCCAATCCCCACGCACTTATAAATTGACTATACACTCTCCTTGCAGTACTCTAATGATCCGATCTCTACTTACGTAATTGTACAATGAGCGAGACAAAGTTACATAAGCAAAGTTTTCCCCACTGCTAGAGGTAACATGGTTGCATACGCTGTCTTCTGCACAATGTACTGTGGTAGGGCCCATGGGCAGCATCTTGCATACATAAGGAACACACGGACCACAGATAGATAGTTGAACTGGGTATGGGCACGTGGGCTCGGTTCGTTTTTATTACCATGGTCACATGTCCAGTGACGTGTGTGCTGGGTGCATGTGGGGGGAGTGTAAGCCAATGCTCTGGGAATGGTTGGTGGTGGTACCAAATGCAAAAGTAATTATTGGATCATACACACAGATTCAATCATAAAGGGTCTATGACTTGTGCTGCAGTAAGGTAGGGGCACTACATTTGAAATAACGCACAAAAGATTGTATCGTAAAGAGTCCATGACTTGTGGTGCACTGAGGTAGGGACGGCAGATCTGAAATCATACACAAAACATTCTGTCATAAAGGATCCATGAGTTGTGGTGCACTAAGGTAGGGGCATCAGAAGCAATGAGCGTGTGCGGAGCCAGCGATGATACGTGCTCCGGGCTGGCCGCACTGGGAGCAATGTCTTTTGTGTACTGGACTGCGTCATCTGCAATCGTGACTCGAATAAGAGATGAAACATCTATGGAATACATTGTCGAAACATGTAGGTTTCAGGGACGTTGTGGTTCAAATTGTGAGCTGTGCTGTCTGCAGTGTAGAGTGCCATTCAGTGTTCGTTTGGACTTGCAAGATGAATTTGGTTATTGCACTAAAGCTATAACTGATATAAAACAAGTTCTTGAAGCAAGGATACTAAAAGGATATTGTGTAGGTTTTGAGGGACGTTCTATTTAGCTGCGTACTGCACTTTTAATTAATGAATGGAGAGTCAATTTAATTGTGAGCTCTGATGACTGCAGTGTAGGCAGGAGGCAGCGGACAGCAAGGACCCACTGGCGCGTGGTGTTGAGTACAGTTACACAAGCATTGGCAATTCAGTGTGTGTGCAGCCAGCGATAAGTGGTGCACTGAGTTATTGGCACGTGAAGGAACCAGCTTGTATGGAGCCTGCGATGATGCATGGTGCGATCGGGCCGCACTGGTAGCAATGTCTTTTGCCTACTAAATTCTGCCTTAAGTCCACGTGGCGATGACTTATGGTGCACTGAGTTAGTGGTACCTCTGCCGCTCAGCGTGTGCAGACTCTGCGATGATGCGTCGTCCGAGGGGGCAGCACTGGTAGCAATGTCTTTTGTCTAATGAATTCTGCCTTATTAAGTCCACCTGGTGTTGACTTGTGGTGCACTGAGTTAGTGGTACCTCTGGCACGCAGTATGTGCACACTTAGCGATGATGCGTGGTCCGAGGGGGCTGCACTGATAGCAATGTCTTTTGTCTAATTAATTCTGCCTTAAGTTCACGTGGCGTTGACGTGTGGTGCACTGAGTTAGTGGTACCTCTGGCGCTCAGCGTGTGCACACTCTGCGATGATGCATGGTCCGTGGGTCGGCACGGGGAGCAATGTGTCTTGGCTACTGGACTGCATCTTCTGGAATAGCCACTCCACCAGAATTGTGAGCCCTGCTGTCCGCAGTGTAGACAGGAGGCAGTGGTCAGCAAGGGCCCACAGCCATGTGACGTTGACTTGAGCTGCACAGATTGGGAGCATTTGGTCTTCTTAACCCATTATAGTCTCTTACACAATTTGCATCGCTACTAATCTTGAATTGTGAAACGTGCTAACCCCAGTGTAGTGCGGAGGCAGCGGTCAGGATGGGTCCACAGCCACGTGGCGTCTACTTGAGCTGCACAGTTGGTGGCACCTGAAGCACTCAGCGTGTGCGCACCCTGCGATGATACGTGGTCCCAACGGGTTGCACTGGTAGCAATGTCTTTTGTCTAATGAATTCTGCCTTATTAAGGCCACGTGGAGTTGATTTGTGGTGCACTGAGTTAGTGGTACCTCTGCGCTCAGCGTGAACGCAGCCTGCGATCATGCGTGGTCCGGGCGGGTCTCAGTGGGAGCAATGTGGCTTGCATACTTGACTGCGTCATCTGCAATCAGCACTGCATCTGAATTGTGAGCCCTGCTGTGCGTACTGTAGATGGAAGGCAGTAGTCGGTACAGACATAAGTCTGCGGTGCTGTGCCGCTGGGTTCGCAGGGGGCCTGTGTCGAGGAGGCCTGCCGCTCTGGCAGACACGTTGGCCTTCCCACAAGTGAAACACGCCCAGGGACCCAGCCTATTTAGTCCTACTCCTGCACTGGAATGGCGTACGTTGGACCAGCGCACTCCGCTTCCGCTTCGAGGGGGGGACAACACAGCTACATGACCGAGATCTTCCCTACCGCCTGAGGTAACATGGTTGCATCCACTGTGCACAACACTACAAGTATCAGTAGTTTATGTCCACATGGAGAGGTTTGTGCTTTGCATAGTGAGATCTGTCCAGCACATCACCGCTACACTTGGTATTGTGTGCATATTATTGATGGGTGACTTGCGTCCTTCACACATACTTAGTTCCCACCTCTCCCAACATTCAGCTATTGTGCGGCTGAGGGGCCATGGCGTTTTGGGAAGGTCCGTTGTCCTGTGCTGCCTCAGTGGTAGTCAGGGGGGTGTGGTCAGGGGGGAGGTTCTGGGGGTGGTGGCGGTGGGTGTTGTGGCCTTCTTGGGTGTCAGAGCTGCATGATCAGTAGCTCTATGACGTGTTGGTCCAATTCACACTGTAGATAGTCGTCCTGCTTTACACCAGTTAAAGGCTGATGTTAAATTCTTACTGCCAACTTGGCTTATCGCCTGATTTTTGGATTGCATCGCAGATTTGGCTGGTCATTGAAAATCTGGGGAAGTGGTGTTTTTGTGGTTTTTTTGCACAGGAACGCCTACTCTGTACATCATTAACGTTAGTTGTGGCTCTCATTTGTGGCGTTTTTTTTGACAGAAGGTATCGATGGAAAAGTGGTGAGATTTGCAGTTTTCACCAGGTTGAGAATGGGATGATAATTTAATAACACAGGAAAAAAAGAAAGGTTAAATGAACATTATAATTATAATTTAGCATTTAAAAAACCATTGAAAAAATGTAAATTATGGTTTGAGGAGGTGGATCAAATTGTGACGTGGATGATGTCATCAGTAATGTCATTTGAGATGTCATCAGTGATGTCACTGACCATGTCATGAATGATGTAATATGTGATGTCATCAGCAGTGCATTGTGGGGTCGCGAGTTACAGTTAGCTCAACTAACTATAACGGGGGAATTTCTATGGTTTTGTATGAGTGAAATGTCCAACTAACTATAACGTCCCTGAAACCTATGTTTTTTTTAGTGAATATATATATATATATATATATATATATATACATATGAGTATGTATCTAAATATACACAGAGCATGGGCTATATAGATTTGAGCATATTTGATCAATATTTATAGCAGATTCATATCTGTATAATTGCCATTCTTCCATCTCCATGGGTTCTACTTGTTGTGTGACCCTAGTAATTGTTACTTTGTTTAATAGTGTTTTTTCCAAGGTCAGGCTTTGATTTTCATCAGTCATTGTTCTTGTTTTGGTCTTGCCGACTTTGCTTTGAATGTGTTTATTCATCATGGCTCTAATGTGAATGTGTTTTGGGAGCCCCCTTTTTTCTGGGTTTCTCAGGACAGGTTTCCCTCAAATACTTCTTTACTGGTGGAGGGAACTGTAGTTTACATGGCATTGCTTCTGGTCCTCCTAGTCCATAGACTCACTTCATCCCTTGGGGGTCATGTACTATTGTGATACTGTTGATTGTTGTCTTTTGACACAGTATATTTCTGCTACCCTTGGGGCACCATTGTTTAGTGCCTGCAGGCTTGTTTTTACTTGCTTTTTGTAAGGAGCACCGGTCGCCCAAACCTCGCCGTTGGAGTGAGGAGTGGAGCTGCAAGTTGTTCCCTAGTGCAGCACAGAGGTTTGCCTCAGTCCAGTGTTTTTTTGAGGTGTTGTGTCCCAGAGCTCCCCTGTGGAAGTATCAATGGCAAGCCAACTGAGAAAGTCGAGCAACAGGTCTGAGGAGTCCCCAGATTTTGTGTCACTAGCGGATTTGGGCCTCAAGTTTTCCCTGGGTCTCTGTCAGAGCACTCGTGTCTGTGCCAAGTGGAACTACAGCAAGAGGTATCTCCGTGGCTTGTGACTCAAGCAGTGGTGGGGATGTGGAGTTTAAACACGCTTGCGTGTTTCCACCAACCGGCTGTCTGTTGTGGATTACTACGGTTTTGTCCTACTGAGATTTATGTTGTACCACGAGACTGGAGGAGTAAAAGTGTGCCTGATCTCATCACTATTGCTCGTTCGTTTTTCAAAGGTCAGTGAGCTGTTTTAAAAAATATATAAAATGAAGATTGCCTCGTGCAGGAATGGCGAAACTACTGGGTGAGAGACTTTGAAATTACGTTTTATGGCATGTGTACGCTGTTTTCCCTGTTGCCTGGACTCAAGAGAAACAGTTACGCTGTATTTCAAATTTTAAAATATGGCTCGCGCTTCTTACCCGATCCACTGTGTTGCGCGTAGCAGAGGGAGAGCCTTTTCATGACGTCTTCTATTCTTCCCGGTCTGCTATGCTGCCTAAGTACATTTTGATGCAGAAGCGCGCCGTGAGCCACCCGGCATACGTCCCGCCATTTTGGAGTTGGCAGATCCAGCCTTACATGCAGTATTCACCATTAGTGATGTACGTTTTCCTATGCATTTGCCAACCACGTTTGTGCTTCACACCTAGTTAATTGGAATGGGTTTTAGCCCCATCCCCACATCATAAGTCACTTTTCTGATATTTTAGAATTGACTTTGGAGTTTGCATGTTAGCTACATTCTTTCTCAGTGTATAGGGGGTACTAGTCCCACCTATTTATGTAATATTGGCTTTCAGTTCTATTTACTCAGTCTTTAGGGGGTGTTAGTCCCACCTATATTATTGTAATGGATGTTAGTCCCATATACTTAGTGTTTAGGGGGTGTTAGTCCCACCTATTAAATAAGTAATGGGTGTTATTCTCATATACTTAGTGTTTAGGGGGTGTTTGTCCCACCTACGTTATTGGTAATGGGTGTTAGTCCCATTTACTCTGTGTATAGGGGGTGTTAGTCCCTCCTATGTAATTTGTAATGGGTGTTAGTCCCAGTTCTGTTGTCTGTATATTTGGGTGTTAGACCCATTTACTCAGAGTTTAGGGGGTGTTAGTCCCACCTACGTTTTAGTGAGGGGTGAGGTCCACCCATTGTATATTTGTTCTGGGAGTGATTCTTCCTGTATGTTTCTTCAATTTCTAGAGTAATTGTAGTTGTTTCCCATAGTGATTCTCTGCGTTTTTTACATATGTATCTTTTGTGGTGTCTATTCAATTTCTGTTTGGGATTTTACCGTTCTTTTCGTGTTTTATTAAAAGAGGAGGTTGGTGTTAGTGAGTGAGTTTAATGTTTTTTTTTCTGTCTTATTATAAGAGGAGGATGGTGATAGTTAATTCTTATCTTTTCATCCTTTTTCTTATCCTTTTTCTGCCGTTTTATGTCTGGGTCCCCTTCGTGGTATAGTTTATTCATCTTACCTTTGTGCTTTGGACTATTTATCTTTTGTTTATATTTGGTGTATAGTTGCTTTGAACTTTTAGTATTGTTTGTTGTATTTTCAATTGTAAAGAAGGGAGATATTGTAGTATCTTCATGTAAGGTTAATACTGTTCTCCTGTATCTTCTAACTAGCTGCTCAGCCAGTGTGAGAGTTCCATGTGGAATGTTGACGTGACTGGAATGTTGGAGGTTGGTGTGGTGTGAGACAGTTGAGAGGATGGGCTGAGCAGCTAGCAGGCTGCTCCTGGTGGGGCTAATCTATGGACTTTACTAACTTAATAAATACGCTTAAGATCTATCCTGGCTACGTCTGCTGTGTCACATCAACCTATGGAACCAGGTCACTTCAGAGCCCCATGCTCCTGTTCATCTAATTCCTATGCACGTCTGGTCTCTTGTGGTTTTGACCGGCTGGTTCTCTCCGAGACCTTTCATAGGATTCGTTTGCAGACCCTCCTCGGGGTGGGGTATAGCTATGGCATTTTATTATGTTCTGCAGCTAGATGTCTCTATCAGATGAACAAGTTACTTACCTTTGGTAACTCATTTTCTGGTAGAGACATAGTCTACTCACAGATTCCTTAATTCCCTACCCATCCTCCCCGCTCTACAAAAGATCTGTTGTGTGAGAGTTATTTCTTTTCACAACCCTGATTTATACACCAGTGGTCAGTGTTTCACATAGCTACGTGCTTCGTTGAACCATTTGGTCTTTCATTATGTTTTAGGGGGGTGAACACAAGCACTTTAGCAGTGGTAAACTGCACTGTGCTGGGCCAACAAAGTTAAGTTCAGCAGAATGAAGGAGGAGAGGCAAAAGTTTTGGGGGGAAGACCACCCTTAGGCTGACAGGTCTGATAGCTAGGATGTGTCTATCCTCTGCCCTTGTTTCTTTGCAGCACTGGAAAAAAGGCTTTGCTGCCCACTGGGTTTGAATACTGAAGCTCACCTTCCAGCAGAAACATTCCAAAAAATTCAGCGATCCAATGATCCACCACAAGAGTGCCAATAGGTCTTGGTGGGATCTTGGTGTTCAACTTTCCTGGTTTGTAATAGTTGATATTATCTACAGGTGCAATTAAAGAGAACGAACAGTCCGGTATTGGACTGGACTCCTGTTAGTGCAATGGGACAGGTGGTGGAATGAAACTAGAACTGACAATTATACAGTGCTTGATTTGTGCTGGAAGTTGCAAGAGGTGAGCATTGACAAACATTTTTGGGAAGTGGGACTTATTTTTCATCTACAAACTTAGTCCTAAAACAAAAGGGAGAAAGGCAGAAAAGGGACAAAGATGGGAGATGAAAAATCACCTACAAAGTGAGAAAAGAAACAGGCACACAAGGGAATCAAGTCTAGGCAGCCTTGGCATTTGGTAGCACCGATGACACGCTACTAAGAAAATCTTTTGCCAACTGCACTTAAGTATTTTTAAGACATTAAGCACTTGAGTTATGTCATCAGGGCATGTTAGACGGCGACCTCAGAGGAGCCCGGAAAGGGGTCCTGACTTCCCTGAGTCCCACCCGTATTGTATTGTAGCCGGGCACTGGCGAGAGATTCCCCAGGGGGAGGAATCTCGCAACTAGGATCGTACTTCTGGCACCACACGACACAGAGAGACCACACTGGGTATTCTCAGAAACAAGCTTTATCAAATAGGTATCACTGCAAATATGTACAAGATGAGCACGGGCTCAAGAGTCTCGGAAAGGTAGGGGGTAGCGGGACTGTCTCTGGTAACGGTTCAAAGCAGGGACGTATCCGGCGCACAGCTCACAATCCTCGAGCTGGGGGATACGTGGTCGGAGTCGGGGTCCGGCGGGACCGTGAGAGTCTGGGGGAGCCGCGAGTCACTCAGCAGGGCTCAGGTACAAGTTCGGAGGTCTTACGATCTTCAGGGAGCCGCGAGTCACTCAGCAGGGCTCAGGTACAAGTTCGGAGGTCTTACGATCTTCAGGGAGCCGCGAGTCACTCAGCAGGGCTCAGGTGGGTTCCAGTTCCAGGAGCCGCGACCACGTCAGCAGGCTCTCGTTGTTCCAGCGTCGAATCTGCCGGACAGTCTCAGAGCACCCCTTGTTATAGGTCGACCCCGCTTTGATGTCCGGAGTCTGCGCAGGCAGGGGTCTTGTCACCTGGGGGCCGCTTGTCGGGGTTTCCTGCTATTGTCTTTTGATCCTTTCAGGGCCGGGTCGGGAGGAGTCCCAGACACCCAGCAGGCACGGAGCCAGCCCGCAGGGAGGCCGGAGGGCCGATCGAAACCCATCGTCCCAGGGGAGTTCAGAGGTGCGATAGAAACTGCTCCTCCCTCTCTCATCCCCTGGAAGCGTGATGTCCTCCAGCCGGAGTGGCGCCTCGAGGCCCGGGTCGCGCTGGAGCCGGGCGGCCATCTGGTTGCAGGGAGTGGGCACGCGGGCCCGGGGTGGCCGAAAGGAGAGAGGCCATGGACGGGGATGTCCGGGGTTGGTGCAGGTGTCCTGGTGGGAAAGGTCGGCTGGGCCGCGTGCTTGGGCTGCAGGCACTAGGTTTCGGTGGTGCGGGGGCACGGAGGGCCATTCTACGAGGCCGGGTCCAACAGGGCATAATGAACTTCAGGTGCTAGTACAGCAAAGCTAACTAACCACAGTCAAGTTTTGGTTTGCTGGGTGACAAGCATATAGGGTTAAGGTCTAAAGCCTGATTAACAAAGTTCTTAACTGTATTAGTTTTATTACTTTTTGGAATTCACAAACTACAATTGTAATTCTACTGGTAGTAAATTACGAGTAATAAAATTGCACTTGCAATTTGTAAATACCAAACTAGTAGTTAAATTACACTCGTAGTTTCTGAATAGCAAGTTATAGTAAATTTACTACAGCAAGTGTAAACTTGCACAAAAGTGTAAGTTTACCTTTAAGAATCCGGCCTTAAATGTGCTATAACAATTCCTCTAAAACCTTAATGACTAGCGTAGGGGTGAACAGAACTCGTGGAGTTTCACTAAAAACTCAGCGAGATTCTGCAGAGTTCCGCAAGCGGATAGAATATGGCATGTCGCGCTACTCATATTGATTTTTGACGCAGGGTGTTTGTTCCACGCTGTAAAAAAACATGCGAAGTGCACCATGAGGTGGGCCAGAAGTCGCTGCAACTTTCTCAACGCGAACGGTCATGCCCTACAGCCCACGTTGAGAAAATCTCGCCGGTTGGTGTTTTAGCATCTGAAAATTGAGAAGACTCATTTGGTGGACTCTAGGAGGCACCGCATCATGCGTGATCCCTTAAGATGGAGGAGATGCGTCCGTTCCGATCCGCGCTGTCAGCGAGACTTCGTCAACGAATCCTTTGTCAATAAAGGCAGTGTGTCATTGTCAAGTCGTTCAGTCCATCGGCATCGAGCCGCACAGTCAGTCGAGGTGGTGTAGTCGGGCAGCCGCTTTGTTGGTGTCGGAAGGAAAATGCATAGGTTCCAATCGGCGCTAAGGCGTTTGTTTTGCTGATCAACACAGAAAATGGCACTTCTAACTGGACTGGCACCACTTGACAATGCAGGACATAAAGATGGCAGAGTCCTGGTGCTGTTGCAGGGTATGGGGCAGTCTTTGATTGCCCTTAGACTTCAAAACAGGGGTCAAGCCAGCAAGCCCTTGGAGTCACTCTGGGTTTCAAGTGTTATGGGTTCTGTCCTTTTCCTCAGCAGGGCAGCAGCAACAGGCAGCACAGCAGAGCAGGAAAACAGTTATTCTAGAGCAGCAATCCCACAGAGTAGCAGTCTTTGTAGCAGCACAGCAGAACTTCTTACAGGCAGAGTTCTTCACAGGTCCATTAGTGTACCGACTTGATCGGATCAGAGCCCCAGTACGTATACCCAGTTGCGCCTTTGAAGTGGGGGTGACTCCAAAGAAAGGAGTTTGAAGTGCACATAGGTCCATTCTTCCCAGCCCTGTCTCCGGACTATCAGTAGGGATTAATCAGACCTTATTGTTGGGACAAGACTCAACCTATTCAGTTGTGTCAGCTCCTCTATCACTTTCTGCCCAGGAAGAGGAGTCAAAATGAAGATGGGTGTTCAGGCCAACCTAAACTTCCTATGTTTGTGGCTGTCTAGAGGGAATGCACAATGTGAAGCTGTCACGCACCCCAGACTTGTATTGGAGACAGGCTGCAGTCAGTCAGAGCAATAAGAGCAGAGAAATGCCCAATTTCTAAAAGTGGCATTTCTAAAGGAGTAATGTTAAATCCAACTTTACCAGTAAAGAAGATGTATCATTACAATTCCATTAAACATGGAACAGCTACTCCTTTTTAATTAGGAATTCCAGCCTAAAGTGTATTGAGGAATTCCCAATGCTAGCCTATGAGGGGAGTATGCCGCACAGTAGTGAACAACTAATTTAGGGGTTTTTCACTAGCAGGACATGCATAACTTAAAAGTACATGTCCTGCCTTTGACTTACACAGCACCCTGCCCTATGGGCTGTCTAGGGCCTACCTTGGGGGTGACTTATGTGTACTGAAAGGTGAGTTTAAGGCTTCACAAAAGGTTTTAAACGTCAAGTCAAAGTGGCAGTAAAACTGCACGCACAGGCTGTGCAGTGGCAGGCCTGAGACATGTTTACAGGGCTACTTGTTTAGGTGTCTCAATCAGTGCTGCTGGCTCCCTAGTAGCATTTAATTTACAGGCTCTTGGTGTATGGTATAACACCTTAAAAGGAACCTGCAAGTAAATTGAATATGCCAAATAAGTGTAAACCAATTATACAATGTTGATAGGGAGAGCACATGCACTTTAGCACTGGTCAGCAGTGGTAAAGTGGTCAGAGTCCTAGAGCCAACAAAAACAAGGTCAGAAAAAGATGAGGAAGGCAAAATATTTGGGGTGATCCTTCAGAGAGAGCCATTTTTCAACAACCTTCCTTCCAAGAGTTACGTCATTCATGAAAGGTTGTGTCAACAAGCCACTTCTTGTTTGCTATATTAGACTACAGTGCTGTCTTAATATAATAGTTTTTTGGTTAATGAATGTCCATTTGAGACGCTACTTCACTGCAATTACACTTTGTACACAGCCTATCATAATTGGAGATTGCATTATTCTGCCATGTGTCTGAGCTGAAAGCACTGTCATTTGTTTGTCATTTACAAGACAAATGTTTTTGAGAGTCAGCTTTCATGTATGTTCAGTATCCATCAAAGATGGAAAGGAGTTTTACTAGGTGGACCGCAAGTAGTCCCTGAGTCATTTTGCATTATAATGTTCCAATATTGATATTTTAATCTTGAAAACCTTTTCCTCTGCTAATGGTAAGATGATGAAATCATATGTAAACAAATATTGTTGTTGCTCCCATACCAACTGCAATGTTATAGTTCACAGGTCTTTGACGAAGCATGATGGTAAGTGACAGAGATACAGAAGTGTAAATGGCATATTATCCTGTTTCTGAAACTTACAATTGTGTCTTAATATGTGAAAGCAGATTATTGTGAGGATACAATGAAGGGTGCAAGTCAGAATTTACATGCAGGTTGTGTTTCTGGGTGGTTGTATTGTTGAGTCTGTGCCATAGTTGCTTTTAAACCACAATATAGCTAACATTTTAGATCTTTGACCATTTCCCCTGTCGTATGTTTAAAATACTAAGTCTAAAGGAACGCAAAGCATAGTGACATAATTAAAGGGAACCCGATCAGATTCTATAATTTTATTGATTTAGTCCGTCTGATGGCATGTGATTCAAAATGACAATTTTAACAATTGTGTTAGAAACAGATGCCATCTACTCAGTAATTGTGATGAATATTCACCAGTTTCTACATCAAATAAACCTCTAGAGCACATACATTTGACCAGAGAAACTCGCTACCTCTCCACCTGATGAAGAGTTTCTAATAGAGATTTCTAGCTATTCCCCAGGTGTCAGACTGGATCCAGAAACTTTACAGTAGTACCTCGGTGTGCCATCTGGTGGCGCCATACAGATCTGCACTGATGCTGTTCTGATCCCGAAAAGCAGGAATGTGGGGCCAGTGTAGGCACCACCCCTGCAAGCTGACGTCAGTTGCTTTTGAGACTGTCTAAGACCCCAGACGGAGAGACCCAAGAGCGAATTAGTTGTGATCAGAGTGCAGATTCCTAGACTTATGCTCTTATTAATAAATAGACTCCAATCACAAAACAGGGAGGATAGGAGGGTCAGTGAGGAATCTGCAGGTAGATAGACTCTCTACCAGAAAAAAACATTTCCGAAGGTAAGTACTTTGTTCTTCTGTTAGTTTTCTAGCCACAGATTCCTCACCTTAAATAGATACCAGTCAATATTGACTGGAGATGGGACTGTGAATCAGAAAGTCCTGCAGGGCCAAGCAGGCAAAGAGCCCCTCTTAGTGGACCTGACCGTCCAGACAATAGGGATTTGTGAATGTATGGAGGAATGCCCACATAGCTGCCTGATGTTTCTCCGACAGGGACTCTGAATGCTAGCGAAGTGGCAGCAGATTTGGCCTTGGTAGAATGATCATGCAGTCCTTCCAGAGTCGGTTGTTTAGCCAATGCTTAGCAGATCTTAATGCAAGGTGCAATCAAGCGGGAGATAGTTATCTTCTGTACCTCTTTGCCTTTTTTCACATCAGCGAACCCTACAAAGAGTTCATCATCCACCCTGCTGAGGGAAGGGCAGAGGCTGCAGGGTGAGGTACATTGGCTACTTATATGCCCTTCCCCACGCCCTCATCTACACACTACCTTTCCCCTTCTGCAGCTACAATACTAGGTGTGAGTCTGCACCTGGCTTATAAAGTGAGGACGTAAGCTAGAAGCAGAGTCCCGTGGCACACAGTGCCCCCATTCACACTCAGCTGCAACATGGTGAGCCAGTAATCAGTCATCTGCCAGCTTTGCGCCTCGTACTATATGGTATACTATTGGACTTGTACATTATAATAAAAGTGCAAAAAAAAGAGTTGAAAAAACGTTTCTTGTTCGGTCAGGGCATTGAGGTCAGCAAGACCATGGAGCAACTCCAAGCAGGATAAAGGATAATGCACAAATACCAAGCCTCTAAAGTTGCAGGTGAGTAAGACATATCTACTTTGAATGAATTCCTGCACATGCAATAGTTAGATAGGTCTGCTTTTAAGAGGACTTCCATAGTAGGTTGCGGGGGGAAATTGAGGAGAAGGCAGTTCATATGAATGCTTCCGCAGTACAAAAGTACACCCAACGACCCACAACAGTGTACAGAGTGATGGATGTAGGCTTTAGGGAGGTTATTAGTATCATGTGGTTCCGTACATGTTTGCATCTTTACTATATACTAAGATCATGCACTGTTGCCCAAAATTGTCCTTCGTTAGTTTGCTATTGAAAGTGCGTTCTGTAGAAACATGCATGCAACGGCTTAGTCCAAAGTATATGCAGATTTTCTAGGTTTGTTTCAATATATACATATATATATATATATATATATATATATATATATATATGTGTGTGTGTTTATATATATGTGTGTGTGTGTGTGTGTGTATGTATATATATATATATATATATATATATATATATATATATATATAATAGTTGCTTTAAATGTGTACTACACAGTTCATCAGTAATGCTATATTCAATACATTTCTAATCCTAGGTTCATTACTACAATGAAAATGTTGCAGTATGGGAACCTCTCATCGAACGAGTGCATGGAGGAAAACGGCAGTGGAATTTGAAAGTCGAAGTATGGAAAACATTTATTCAGTGTTGTTATATCTTTAGCTGTGATATCAATAAATAAATGCATAGGTACAGAATGAATTGTTACAAAATATGTAGCATGGTTATGATTTCTGTATGTGAGCGGAAAAAAGGATCTCTTATTCCTGAAAGAGGTTTTAGATATCACACATCCTTTCTTTAATTTATATGAACTAACACACACACACTGCTTTTACCCCAGGCTGTAGTGCAATCCTATGAATTATATTGCTGTATCAATCTCTTTGAAAGAGGTATATTTTGGATTTTAATTAATTTAAAGCTAGCAATGCCATTAACTATATTCACTAGGTTGTTTCTACCTGGCACACTAGTACCCAAACTAACACCTTCTTGCTGTATTGGATTTAACAATTTTAAGTGATCTTTTGCACCACATCTTTATTTTTAAAGATGCTGTGACATTGTTTTGATATTGTCTTGCCACAAATAGCTACTTTTTAGTACACCTATCGTTTAGGGTGCTAACATATGTTTTTCAATATAGTATATCCTCTGAAAAAAATTCAGATTTCTTACTTTTTTCAACTTGCAGTACGTTTTCCACATAAAGATGTGCTTTATAAAAAACAAGCATAGCTTGAACCTTCTAGAGCCTTATCACTTTTCATACAGGTTCTTCAATATGGGAGTTTGAAATTCATAGGGAAGAATATGCTTTCTCATAAGCAAACCAACTGCAAGTACACTAACTAAATCGATGTTGTAGCACATCTGGCCAAATAGCTGCTGAAGAGGCCACAAGAGTACCAAAGAAGCCAAAAGAAAAACAACAAATGTGGTCAGTGCCTATGGTGCTTATTTCAAGAAAGTCCTCTCTCATTGGATGAGTTTTGCCTCTGTGGACAAGCTCCTCATACCTGTGTCCCAGACAATTATGCATGTCTTCATATATTGCTTACCAAAATATTCAAATAAAAACATAGTCTGTTTCCATCTGACCCTGTTTTAACCACTCACCTAACACCAAAAAGGGTTGCTACTTTGTGAGGGAAAGTATTTGTGTAAGGAAATCTACCATCTGATATGGAAATCTAGCCACAGAATCCTTAACTTTGAGTTCTCCCCATGCGTCGGACCGGATCCAAAAATATTTCAGCAATACCTCTGCATGCCGGGGGACAGCCCCGTACAGTTCCTTAAGTGGAACAGGTTAAAACCTTGAGCAAGAACATCTGACACAGTCAGACATTAGTAAATAACCACCAAAAGAAAGAAAAAACTCCTAGACCAGAAGGGCCAAGGGAAAAACGAATGCCATACAACCGCATTCTTTACATCAATACATAAATATTTGAAAAAGACCTGTCCCAAAAAGTCCAGAAAGAAGGACTTCCAGAGCTCACTCCCATTACAACCAAGATGAATAAACCATCATTGCAAGGTCTGGAGACTCAATCTATGTACCAAGATAGATGAACAATAGTCCATTCCTGGAACAAAGAATATTGTTTAGACAAAATGACCACCGGAAGGTTTACATAATGATAGGAAAGACGTAAAGATGACATCTAAACAGATTTGAATCTGCTAAAGATATTGATCAATTATTCCAGAACTACATAACTTTGCTGCACGCATACCTGTTGAGCCAAAATAATAACACATGCCAAAACACACAAATATGTATATATATAAAGATATATCTATCAGGTACCATACAACGAAATTAACTGTGAAAGGAGAAGCAATCGCATCACACAATAAAAGTTGTCTTTTTAATTTTTTGAAATAATAATAATAATAATATATATATGTGTATATATATATATATATATATATTACCTACTGGCAGTCGCCAGTAGGTAGTTATAGTCAGGACCTTGTTTCTATTCAAAAAGCGTTTTTTCTTTTCCCAATAACTTTGGCGCCGGTTGACGAATCTTCGAGAAATTCTCAAAACATTGGTCCCGCTCTGGTCAGCTCCTATTCTGAAAGTTTCGTGGTGATACGCCAAGCGGGGGCCGAGAAAAAAGGGGGTCCCAAAACGTGTTTTCTCCATGTTATTTCCCATAGGAAACTTTAGACACGACTGAACTGCTAAACGGAATTACACAAAATTTGGCAAAAAGGTAGCCCTTGGTTTAGAAAGAGACCTTTTTTCAAATGGTGTAAATCCGTTCAGTAGTTCCTGAGAAATAAAAAAAAATAGAGGTAAAAAAATCAATTTCCCATAGGAAACTTTAGACATGGTTACAGCTGAAACTGCTGAATGGAATTACACCAAATTTGGCAAAAAGGTAATACTTGGTTCATAAAGCGACCTTTTTATTAAATGGTGTAAATCCGTTCAGTAGTTTTTGAGATATTAAAGGAAAAATATCTTTATATATCTGGGTGGGACCTAACTACACAAGCACAAGCTTGGCTCTAATTGGCTGCCAACTCTTCAATCCAGTAAGTGTTGGCAGCCATCTTGGTGCAATGCTTTTTAGGTCTCACCTAGCGATGCAGTGCATGCGCTGCCCACTACACAAACACAACTACACTGCCCTAAACCCTGAAACACCAGCCCCTGCACGACCCCCTACACTGCCCGAACACCACTGTACTGCCCTAAACCCTGAAACACCAGCCTCCGCACGACCCCCTACACTGCCCAAACACCATTGCACTGCCCTGAACCCTGAAACACCACCCCCCTGCACGACCCCCTACACTGCCCGAACACCACTGCCCTAAACCCGGAAACACCACCCCCAGCAAGACCCCCTACAGTGCCCGAACACCACTGCCCTAAACCCTGAAACACCACCCCCAGCAAGACCCCCTTCACTGCCCGAACACCACTGTCCTAAACCCTGAAACACCACCCCTAGCAAGACCCCCCTACACTGCCTGAACACCACTGCACTGCCCTAATCCCTGAAACACCACCCCCAGCAAGACCCCCTACACTACCCAAACACCACTGCACTACCCTAAACCTACCCTCAGAACGACCCCTACACTACCCAAACACCAAGGCACTACTCTAACCCTAAAACACTACCCCCAGCGCGACCCCCTACATTACACCAACACCACTGCACTACCCTAAACCACTACCCCAGCATGACCCCCTACACTACCCAAACACCACTGCACTACCCTAAACTCTGAAACACTACCCCCAGCACGACACAAACGCCACTGCACTACCCTAAACCCTAAAACACTACCCCAGCACAACCCCTACACTGCCCGAACACCACTGCCCTAAACCCTGAAACACCACTCCCAGCAAGACCCCCTTCACTGCCCGAACACCACTGCCCTAAACCCTGAAACACCACCCCCAGCAAGACCCCCTACACTGCCCAAACACTACTGCCCTAAACCCTAAAACACCAGCCCCAGCACAACCCTTCACACTGCCCGAACACCACTGCACTGCCCTAAAACCTGAAACACCACCCCCCACACGACCCCCTACACTGCCTGAACACCACTGCACTGCCCTAAACCCTGAAACACCACATCCCAGCACGATCCCCTACACTGCCCGAACACCACTGCCCTAAACCCTGAAACACCTCCCCTGCATGACCCCCTACACTGCCCGAACACCGCTGCACTAAACCCTGACACACCACCCCAGCAAGACCCCCTACACTGCCCGAACACCACTGCACTAAACCCTGAAACACCACCCCAGCAAGACCCCCTACACTGCCCGAACACTACTGCACTGCCCTAAACCCTGAAACACCACCCCCTGCACGACCCCCTACACTGCCCGGCCAACACTGCACTTCCCTAAACCCTGAAACACCACCCCCAGCACGACCCCCTACACTGCCCGACCACCACTGCACTGCCCTAAACTCTGAAAAACACCCCCAGTATGACCCTCTACACTGCCCGAACACCACTGCACTGCCCTAAACCGTTAAAACTACCCCAGCACGACCCCTTACACTACCCAAACACCACTGCACTACCCTAAACCCTACATCTACCCCCAACACGACCCCCTATACTACCCAAACACCACTGCACAACCCTAATCCTTGAAACACTACCCCCAGCACGACACAAACACCACTGCACTGCCCTAAACCCGAAAACACTACCCCAGCACGACCCCCTACACTACACCCTACACTACACTGCACAACCCTAAACTCTAAATCTACCACAAGCACGACCCCCTACACTACACAAACACCACTGCACTACCCTAATCCTTGAAACACTACCCCCAGCACGACACAAACACCACTGCACTGCCCTAAACCCGAAAACACTACCCCAGCACGACCCCCTACACTACACCCTACACTACACTGCACAACCCTAAACTCTAAATCTACCACAAGCACGACCCCCTACACTACACAAACACCACTGCACTACCCTAAACCCTAAAACACTACCCTCAGCACGACCCCCTACACTACTCAAATACCACTGCACTACCCTAAACCCTAGAAAAGTAACCACCACCCCATGCCCAATCCCCCTTACCTCTCACTCCTCATGGTCCCTCTCTCCTCATGGTTCCTCCTTCATGTCGTCTCTGAGGGGCGGTGCACGTCGTTGTGAGGAAATGGAACAGCCTCTGTTTCCTTACAACAACGTGGATCATCTACATTTTTTGAGAACTCGTGGTCCTTTACCATACATAGCTTTACAACAAAATTCATTGTAAAGGCATGCATGGTAAATGACCATGCGTTCTAAAAAAATGCTTAGTAATGACTTTGCGATGTACAACTCATGCGTGGTAATGCATGCATTGTAATGGTGTCGCGAAGTAAAACATTTGTTGTAACCGATCGAAGCTGGCCCCTGTTCTTCAGTGAGTAGTTGTTTTGATAAATTAAGAGGAAGGAATGGGTTTATTATACCGAAAAGTGCAGTCCCGGCTGCTGTATTGTGAAAGTGTCCACGTGGCCTGGTTTCACTTCCGGTGAGAGAGTGGAAGAGTCTGTTTGGATCTAAAGCGGTTCTGCTGTTGGACGGGCCGGTGCGACACGTCATCAGTAAACCCAGCTAATGGAAAGCGTTGTCCCTGAAGTGTGGAGCAGTGCCATGAAAGGTCAACGAGTGTGCGTCTCACCTCAGTATGACCGTACAACGTGACCCATATGCCGCCTCCAGTGTACGGAAGGCAGAAGCGGCATCCTTTGCAGGTCCTCTTGAAGACCGTTGTAGCACTAATTCTACATTTTGGAACTAGGGCATTTTAACCTTGTTGTTCCTGCCAGATACAAAGAGAAGATCCTGTGTTATTCCGTGCCCTCGTTACCTTTTCTGTGGGTAGTGGTGCTTGTCACTTTGCTGCCCTGCTGGTGCACACGACTGGGCTCTCCACCTCGTGTGCCATCTGCAGGGCCTCTGCCCTCGGATCACTGGTTTCTGATTCTGGAGTGGTAACATAAACAGTTGCTCCCAATGGACTAGCCTTAACACTTAGGTGAATATCCCCTGCACCAGCATTCCGTGGAAATTCTTTCCTAGCTCTCCCACGTTGACGACGATGTCATAAAAGCACGGCTCCGCTCGCGACACCATATGACGTCATAGGAGCCATAAAAGGACCCCGTCGGCGTGCTGACGTCAGTTCCACCCATTTTTTCCATGCCACTGAGGTAAACAGGTGGACCGACACATTTTCACATGTATACATAGTATACTAAATAAATATATATATATATACACAAATGACTAACCAATAAAGGCATAATGAAATAGCAAAAGATCAAGCATTTCTCACTATTAAAACATAAGCATGATTAAGACATATTAAAAACATTCATGCCAAACAGTTAAAGCATCTTTTTGGTAGAAACAGGTGGACAACGGAGAGGCGGGTGGGACAGTGAGGAATCAACAGGCAGATACTGTATCCACCAGAAAAAGCGTTACCAAAGGTAAGTAACTTGCTCTTCTGATAGATACGTCTGCCTGTTGATTCCTCACCTTTTGAAAAGAATCCTCAAGCCGTACCTCACCCGGAGGAGGGTGTCCACCTGACTAGACCAAAACATCTTTCAAAACAGATCGAGCAAAATGGCCATCCCTCCTAACCTCCGAATCCAATAATTATCGAATAATGTTTAGTCGAAATTATATTGAAAATAATACTTTAAAAATACTTTTATTAATAGATTTAGACAAACACTTAAAGGAAAACTTGTATTTATAATTAATTTAAAGACATTTCATACTTTACAAATTACGCCGAAGTCGCGACCCCAGCGTGACTTCTCAAAATGGCTACTGGAATGCACGCAGCCATCGTGTAGGGTGCGCGACTTCTGTATAATATTTTTTTTTTAAAAAGAATGAATATAGTTTACCTTACTAAAAATTATTCACAATTTTTTTAAATATATATATATATATATATATATATATATATTTGAATAATTTTCATTTAAAAAACCTTTGAAATTCACTAGAAATACCATAGGTTTCAGGCACGTTATAGTTTGAAATTGGCATTTAAAAAACCATAGAAATTAACTAAAAAAACCATAGGGTTCAGGCACGTTATAGTTCGAAATTAGCAATTTAAAAAACCATAGAAATTAACTGGAAAAAACCATAGGTTTCAGGAACGTTAGTTGGACGCGCGCAGAAATATAGTACTGCCAAGACCTGTTAGTCAGTTGTGCCAGTGAATTTTGTGCCCTGCCTCTAAATTGCATGTAGAACGCTACTGTAATTCAAAATCCCACCTTTTGCATTTTAAAATTGTCGTTTTCCTGCCACATTGCTATTTGCACATAAACTGTTTTTAAAATTGCAATTTGAATTTGTATTTTATCGTACCTGCCGTGACCGGTTGCTCCTCCCCATTCCACCGCGAGTGTAGTCCCGATTGTTTTGGAGGGAGTTTGCTACTTCCGGTGCTCGGGGGTTGACGCTCTAGCTGTCGCACCTTCCCCTTCTTAAAACAGATGCCTTGGCTAACGCGCAGCGGACGCGCGCAGCAGGCGCGCCGGCGGCGCGCCGAAGCGGTACAAAAGGGGGTGGTGATGCCGAAGGCGCGGCAAAGGCAAGCCCGTCTGCGCCCATCCGCGACCAGACTGCGGCCGGGGCCAGGCATGCTGTTCGTAGGGGTTTTTCCGAGGGGAGGATCGTGTGGTCACGAGAAGACCTGTGGATGCTCAATACAGCCGCCGCGTGCTGCGCTCACAGGATCGACTTAAGGCCTGAATCCCTCTCTCAGATTTGTGGGGTTTGTGGGAAATCGCTGGGTGTGTGGGGCGATGGAGGGGAGGAGGTGTACATCAAGCCCAGGCCGCTCAGTAACAGAAGCCTAAGAGCTGGCCTTTTGAATTGCAGATCCCTATCGAAGCACGCAAACGATATTTGGCTGCTATTGGAAGGTCATGAGTGGGATGCCCTGTTTTTAACAGAAACCTGGCTTAATGAGGACAATGTGACTGCAATAGCGCTGGCAGTACCCCTAGGCTACACAATGTGTCTCTCTAACCGAGTAGGCGTTAGAAGAGGAGGTGGGGTGGCTGCTATATTTAAAGAGCAGTTCATATTGACATCCTCCGCCCCTACTTTGATTCCGGGACTGGAGGGATTACATTTTTGCCTTCAGGTGGGCCGCAGCTTTCTTTAGCGGGTCTAGTTATATACCGCCCCCCTGGCGGGAATGAACCCAATCTGATAGCTCTGCTGGATGTGATAGTGCAGAGCTCTCTCCTTCATCCTTATTTCCTCGTAGTAGGGGATTTTAACATCCATATGGATGAAGTGGACTGCGCCCCGGCAGAGACATTAAGGGCCACTTTGAATGCTGCCAATCTGAGATTAATCAATGATGGCCCTACACATAGAGCGGGCCATATGCTTGACTTAATTCTTTCCAATATTAAAAATGTGATGTTGGAAGCGGCTCTGCCTTTACTCTGGTCAGACCACTTGCTTATTCCATTCACAATAAATTTAGCGGTTGACAGACTGGCGCCAAGCAAGCGTGTTTTTATGAGGAGACAATGGAAGAAGCTAGTCCCTGCCAATATGGGCCCAGTATTGGCTCAGAACAAACCAACTTTAACCATGAATGCCAAAACTGATGCACAGCGGTTTAATGACTGGATTGGGAACATGGTGTCATCCATTGCTCCAGCAAAACGCGCAATGTCCAAGAGGGAATCCCCCTCTGCTCCTTGATTTTCACAGGACCTTAGAGTAGAGAAGGCAGCGTGTAAGAGGTTAGAGAGGCTGTGGAGGGTAAATTATGGGACTTTGGAAAAAGCACAATACAAGGAAGCCTCCCATAAATTGCAGAAGGCTGTTAGAAAGGCAAAAAAACAGTTCTTTGCGGCTTCTATTCAACAGGCAGAACACTCAAGCAAAGAAGTCTTTAAGGTGGTCCAGTCCTTTTTCAAACCCAGATGTATTGAGAGGGAGATACCGCCGTCGGTTACGTTGTGCAATAGTATTTCTGACTTCTTTGACCAAAAAATTAAGCGCGTTTATGAGTCATTCGGCCCGGAGAAAAGGACTGTGAAGACAGATCGGACTGTCAAAGAGATGACAGGTGAATCTATGGCTCATTTTCAGCCTATAGCTCTGACCGCGGTCATGAAGGAATTAAGTCGCTGTAAGTCAGGATCACCGGACGACCCATGTCCCCCCAAGCTTTGGAGCACAATGGCTGATTTTGTGGCTCCCTCTTTACAGCACATCTGGAATACGTCCATTTCCTCCGGGGTGTTCCCGGAGATGTAGAAACACGCCATCCTCCTCCAACTAAAGAAAAAACCTAATGGGGATTCCACCGACCTCAGCAACCTTCGTCCAATTTCCCTGCTGCCTGCCCCGGGCAAAATGCTTGAGAAAGTAATCCAGCGGCAGCTCAGTAAATTTATAGAGAAAAATAAGATTCTGCATGAGACACAGTCAGGTTTTAGACCTGGCTTTAGCACCGAGACAGCACTGATTGAGGTGGCAGAGTCAGTAAGGTGGTCGATGGATTCGGGAGACTCGGCTATGCTGGTGCTCCTGGATCTATCGGCAGCTTTCGATACAGTCGACCACGCAAGGCTGTTAAAATGACTGGCAGAGGTGGGCCTGCAGGATCAAGCCCTGGGCTGGATACAGTCGTATTTGTCTCAGAGAACCCAGAAGGTGGCACTGGGGACCGTTTCCTCAGCACCCAAGGTTCTCAGCTGTGGTGTTCCTCAGGGTTCGGCACTTAGCCCATTATTATTTAATATTTACTTGGCTCCACTTTTTACGTTGATTGCCAACTGGGGGATCAAGGCAATATCTTATGCCGATGACACCCAACTGGTCTATCCATATTCGGAGGTGTCAGAGGCGGCCTTGTCAAGCTTCAAGGGTTGTGTTCAAGATGTTGCGTGTTGGATGAACACCAACAAATTAAAACTCAATGCAGACAAGACGGAGGTGCTTTTCTTTGGTAAAGGCTCCCCTCCCCCCTCTGAGTTTTGGTGGCCGATGGCAATGGGTCCGGCCCCTTCTCCTAGCCAAACTGCAAAAAACCTGGGGGTGCGGTGGGACAATAATCTGTCATTTGTCTCGCATACCCAACAGTTGGTTGGGGGTTGTCTAGGTAAGTTGAGGAATCTTCGAAAGATTCTGCGACTTCTACCAGTGAGCTGCAGAAAAACAGTAATCCATGCGACAGTAACATCAAGACTGGATTACGCTAACGGCCTTTATCTGGGTTTGCCTAAATACCTAATTCTGCGTTTACAATTGGTCCAGAATGCGGCTGTGAGACTGTTAATGCGTATCCCATTCAAGCATTCTGTCTCTCCGCATCTTCTCTCACTTCACTGGTTACCAGTAGCCAATAGAATCAAATTTAAGGCACTTACGCTGGCCTTTAGATCTTTGCATGGCACTTGTCCAAAATACTTGAGAGATCGGCTGCCGAGATACACTCAGTCCCGTTCCCTCCGCTCCAACTGCCGTACTCAGCTAGCAGTTCCTCGAATAAAAAAGGCACGGCTGGGAGGAAGAACTTTCTCGGCCAATGTGGCGACGTTATGGAATTCACTGCCCTCAGTGCTTCAGCAGGCCCCTTCCGAACCCCGCTTTAAGCAGATGCTGAAGTCTTGGCTCTTCACCCAACCACGCTAACTGTTTGAATTGTTATCTGTATCCCTGCCTGTGTTCAGCGCCGGGACACCTCCTTGTGAGGTAGCTGTTCGCGCTCTAGAAAATGCTGTATTATTATTATTATTATTATTATTATTGGACATTTCAGTCATACAAAACCATAGAAATTCCGGCGTTATAGTTAGTTCAGCTAACTATAACTCGCTCCCCCGCAATGCACTACTGATGAAGTCACATATTACATCATTCATGACATGGTCAGTGACATCACTGATGACATCTCAAATGACCTCACTGATGACATCACTGATGACATCATCCACGTGAAAATCGGATGCACCTCCTCACACCTGAATATAACCTTTGATACACCCACTCTGAAATACAGACTACCATTTTCGAAAAAATAGACACATCAATACCAGTTACTAAATACGCACTGACTGATTCCTAGGTCTAAACACACATCCACTCATTTACCCATAAAATCACTCAGACAGGCAGTCACTCATCAATACAACACTATCATATGCACTCATACACCTATACAGACACTCACACACTGCCACATATCTAGAGTTACTCACACACTTAGTCAGTCATGCAAAGAATCAATCATACTTCCATTTACTCACCTATGCAGTTATACAGACACAAACTCACTTATTCATACAGATACTAACACATAATTACTCTCTTATAGAATCACTGATACAAATACACACTCATCCATGCAGCCAATCTCACAATTACTGACTTTCACATATAGTTATTTATATATACCATCACTCACATATACTGCCTTTTACAGATGTAGTTACTTGCACATGTACCACTAAGACATCCATTCACTCACCAACACACCCATACACACACTCACCCACCCATACAGCTATATCCACATGCACTCTTGAACCCACACACCCAGTGAATCAACCATTCACACATCTATGCACAGAGTCACACACCTCCCACTCACCCATAAACACACTCAGGCAGCCATACAATAACCCATATAGACACTCATGCAGCTACTCACCAACCCATGCAGCAGCTTACACAACAACAGACAGATTGATACAGACTTTCACACAGTTTAGTCACTAACCCATGCATTCAGTAAGACCCATTTAATCACTCATTTATACAGTCAGTCACATACCTACGAAATCCTCCATACAGACACTTATACACCCACTCATTCCTCAATACAGCTTGGCATATATATAAAACAAAATTAAACTTTACAGAAACACACAGTCACTGGATGATGTCATCAGTGATGTAATTTGAGATGTCATCAGTGATGTCACTGACCATGTCATGAATGATGTAATATGTGACGTCATCAGCAGTGCATTTCGGGGGCGCGAGTTATAGTTAGCGTAACTAAGTATAACGGCGGAATTTCTATGGTTTTGTACAAGTGAAATGTCCAACTAACTATAACGCTCCTGAAACCTATGGTTTTTTCAGTTAATTTCCATGTTTTTTTAATGCTAATTTCTAACTATAACGTGCCTGATATATAGGCATCGTGGCAAAACTTACCAAGGGATTGGACTTTGCTGGCCCACCTCAGGAACATACCAGACAAGCGGCCGCTGCTGCTAGCAGTCCGTGACTGCACGGGGACGTCGGATCACTGCATTTCTACGTCACAGCCCTGTTTGGAATTTGGGGTTGAGGCGTTGGGGACCCGGGGCAGCCATGAACACCTTTATTACGGGACCCACTCGGCTCACATTAGGCCTCTCCCTCCTTTGTTGGGTACATCAGCGCTCATTGAAGTATTATTCAGCTCCGTAACCAACACTTACTGGGGAAGTGCAAACTGGGATTTGGAGTCATTGAAACATCGGACCACAGCTGCAACCAATAACAACGGAGCCTGCTATTCTCCAGCCAATTGGAGCACCTTAGAACATTCAAAGAAGAAAGAAGGGGGCGAGTGCAACCCAGGGTAATTAGGCATCTGAGGCAGGCACATACGCCAAAATGCATCATGCCTGTTACAGTGAATAAATGGTTGCCTGGTATTCCCCGCTGTGTCCTCTGGTCTTTTCTTCGGAGGGACTTTGTGTGTGTATGTGTGTATATATATATATATATATATATATATATATATATATGTGAATCCAAATTTTGCTCAGGTGTACCCGACTTCAGGCGCTGCTCGACGGGTGCGTTGCCTCGCGGTTGAGCAAACCGCCAATATCCACCATGTTTGATATATATATATATATATATATCTCCATATCTCGGCCCAATAAGACACTGGCAACACCCTCATGAGTACTCCGTGTACACATCGAGACACATATAACTGAATACAAGTACCAGGTCATAGAACAGTTAAAAAACAGAATTCGCCCATCACAGAATTGTGCTGGTGACGTGGCTGTAAAGACAACGCTGTCTGAAAGAAGTATCCCAATAGACTCTTAGTCCCCAAGAGGAAATGGCATGATAGAGAACGCTTGTCAATAAGCATGTACAAATAGACAGAACCGATGGAAGCTACCCAACTGGATATTCAGGTGGAATTATCGTAAGGCCAACAAGAGCACATAAATAAATATATATGCGCCAAATGCATGACATTTCAATGAAAGAAGATTTTGTCCTAATGGCATTAGATGTAACAGCGCTGTAAACCAGCATTCGTCATGAAGACGGATTGTTTGCTACAAGTCATTTTTTAAGAAATAAGCAAAATTATCTTGTATAAGCATACTCCGATGATTCTCACAATGGCAAGATGTTTGGAGAGTAAATACTTTCTTTTTTGGTGATGATTTGTTTCAGCAGATCTGCTGGACTGCGATGGGCACTTGCTTTGCCCCCAGTTTTGCGTGTTTACATGTAGGCTCCGCAGGACCCACGGAAAATTATGGGATGAGCATGTGGTTGTATGGACTAGGGGCCAGATGTACGACCCTTTTTGGCATGCGCAAACGGGTTTGCGACCGGTTTGCGCATGCAAAAATCTCATGAGCCATGTACAAAGCCTATTAAGCAAGTCCATCCGGAGACGGTGCGAGGCAGGAGCACGGAGATTTCACGGCTCTAGAATCTACCATTGGGCCCTTATTAAGGAGGCTTTTTTGGTCCTCGGACTGCAACTTTAGCGACATTAGGTGTTTTCTGAGTGGATCATTCACTAACAGGATACATTTTCTACTTTGGAGTCAATATTCACCTTTACACCAGCCCTGGCGAAGTTCATTCTCCTGAAAGAAACGCGTTGGCTGAGATTCTCTTCACAATTTTGTTGGATCATTATAATCAAGAAAATGTTTTCATTGAAGAAAATTGACCACTGGGTGTGACTTAAACAAAAGACTATGGTAGTGCACCACTCCATTTTCTCTTAATTCTTGTTTATCTGCCAAGCAGTTTGCATCTTCTAACGGTGGATGCAGGAGCAGTTTGTGCACACCAACTGTTATTATACTATCAACTATACTTAACGGGAACATAGCAAAGAGGTGCGGCCATTGGAGTCCGCCGTTAGTCCCTGCTTTCTACCTATTTGGCAAGTCGCAATTTATTTGCAACTCGCTAAATAGGTTTTGCGACTCGCTATTAGGAAGGGGCGTTCCCTTCCTAATAGCGACCGCAAAGCCATGTGCCAATGTTGTGCGAGTGCCATTGCGGTCGCAAAACACTTGCAAATTACCACTCTCTTCAAGAGGGTGGTAATGGATTCGCAAATGGGAAGGGATCCCCAGGGGACCCCTTCCTCTTTGTGAGACTAGCTCTGAAAATATTTTTTAAGGGTAGGCAGTGGTCCCAGGGAACACTGCCTGCCCTTTGTGTTTTTTTAAAATGCATCCCGTTTTCCTTTAAGGAAAACGGGATGAAAGGAAAACGGGCCTGCCATTCCAATGGGGGTCGCAAATTGCAAGTGGGTCATAAATATTCATGAGCCTCGCATTTTAAGACCCCACTGGGAAATGCTAACAGTGTCGTTGACACTTTTGTACATCCCAATTTGCGACTCGCAATTGCGACGCAATTTGCGAGACGCAAATTGGGTGGTCGTACATCTGGCCCTAGGTACATTGACAACCTATTCATTGTATGGAAGGGGTCGATGGAGTAAGCTAATGATTTTGTAAAACTGATCAACAATAAGGAGTTAAATTTGCATTTCAATTATGAAATAAGCAAAACTAATGGCACATTTTTAGACCTTGAAATGTACATTGAAGATAATAGATTGGAGTCAAGATTGCACAGGAAGCCTACAGCAGGTAATACTACTCATGGGATGAGTTTTCATCCCTCACACACAAAACTGAGCATCCCCTTGGGGAGATGCTCCGTGCAAGGAGATACTGTATCACATCTGAAGAGACGACCAAATGTCAGGGGGGTAAATGAAGAAGAGATTCAGAGAGAGAGGTTATAGCATGAGTGAGATTAGGAAAGCCCAGGCATCCACAAACAGAATAGTCAGGGAGGCAATCTTGTTCCCCAAACATATTGAGAAACAGAAAGGCACTACAAATGACAAAATAACATGAGATTTCCAAAAACCTACAGTACACAAGGCAACAAGTTGATGGCTTTGTTCAGAAAAAATTGGCTGATAGTTAAAGCAGATCCAGTGATTTATCCTATTATGCCTAAATGGCCACGTTTAAGTTTCAGATGAGCACCATCACTAAAAGATGCTTTAGTAAGAAGCAGTCTGGAAGTGATTCACAGAGGGGGATGGCTTAAAGCTAAACCAGGGTTTAAAAGATGCACTAAATGCAAAGTGTGTAGTATTGTTATAAACAGCACAAAATACACCTCTCCACTGTTCAACCAAGACTTTGTCACAAAGGGTTTGTTTCACTGCAGAACTGAATTTGCGGTCTATGTTCTTACATGGGCATTTGGGCTGAGGTACATTGGCAGCACGACTCTGCCTGTGTACAGAAGAATTCTTCAGCAAATGACAGCAATTACAAAAAACGACCCATCATAACCAGTGGTACGCCATTTTGCCATCCACCACAACAAAGACCCCAGTAAGATCTCCTATTTTGTAATTGATGCAATACCATGGAATAGGCGTGGGGGGGACTGGGTAAAACAACTGAGGGCACTGGAAATGAAGTATATGGTGAGTTAAATTGCAAAGCCCCCAAGGGGTTAAATATAAATGAAGAGTTATAATCAAGTTTATAACATCAATATAGTGGCTTTGAATCTGTTGTACTTTCTAGGTATATGTAGATTTCATTGAAGTTAATTGTTTCCCTAAGCGGATAAATGAGAAAAACAGAGAGGAATGAGTTGGCATGCTAACAAGAAAGTAGAAAATGGGGCAAAATGATCCCCAAAACAAGTATGAACTTTTAATATTGGGATTTAATCATTGTGGATTATACAAAACAGTAGATATCAATAAAAGTTAAATGAATTAATTGGTTTAATTTTCTTTTTTCTTTTTCAATTTTTATAATTTTGGGTAACAATTAAAGACAAAGCTTGATCCAGAATTAAGAGGCAATAAGGACTCCACATAGAAGGGATTTATATAACACAGTTGAAAGTTTTACGCAGAAAAATAACAAGCATAAAATTTGAATTAATGTATTGTCCCTCTGGGAGATATGAGTAGGGCATCAGTTGGAAATTAATGGGAGTAATTGCCAATATACTTTCAGTGATGAGAATATAAGCCACTATGGCGTAATGTTTTTGAAATGAGATTAAGCAAACCGGATTGAATAAGGATCATTATGTCGGATTATTTTTAATGCGATATAAAATTAAAGATTGTGGTTGAGGCAAAGCCTGGAATCCAATTGAAATGTTTAGCAATTTTTAAAGAAAATGTTTTATATGATTTAATTATGGTGTATTGAACGATTCACAATATAAGGTTGACAAAACTTTCTTTTATGTCTGTCGCATGCATCGGCAGGCCGTAAAAATAGAAGCTGTAACGTGAGTGTGTCATGTGATCACGGCCGAAACACATTATGGTGGAATAAAAAGCGGAATAAATCAAAATGAAATCTGCTGTGTGGTGTCCGCTCCAGTCATGTACAAAGATTAGGGATTGGTTTTGGAAAATATATAATATACACACACTCGTATATCCTGCAAGGAACAACAGGTCATATGTTCACGCAATGATCTCGCAATGGCTGTAAGGCATAGATGATAACAGAGCATAATAAAGAGGGAACAAATGTCTCAAAGGAGACAGACCATATCCAACCTCCAGCCAGAAGACGTAACATAGAGCCACATAGGTGTGAGCAACACCAAATTCCACATAGATGGATACATCCTTTATCCCACAGGAGAAGCGTGGTTAACCTGAGGAATAAGAGTACCTTGAGGTTATAAAAGAATGGCCTCAAGAAAAACTATGCCGCAATCTGCAATGATCGAATAATAAGTCTCCACATGGTAGGATGCAAAAAACTCCAAAGGAATGTAAACGAAAAGATGTGTACTAATACATGTAGGGGCTACATAAGAGTAAGACAAGAGGTTGCCAAAAGAAACCAGTCATCTAAGAAACTGAGTTTCCAAGTAAATAACAGGATAGCTGTGGCAGAATCCTAGACCCACGATCAATGACTAGAACAAAAGGCAAGAAACCCAAGTGATGGATTTCAGATGAAAAAGAAAGAAAATTCTTGAAAAAGGATTCTCACAGCATGGTGAATCGAATATCCTACCTACAGGTAGGGAAAAAAAAACATGTAGGGTCTCAAGAGAAGACAACTAGACACCAACAGTCAATGAACCCAACAGAAAAAGGTCTGCCAAGGCAGGGACACCATAAAACGCACGATCCAGAATTGAGCGAATACTCCTCCTTAAATAATGTGTGTATTTAGAATGTATTTGGAAACTCCCTTAGTGGGTCTAAAGTTTTTTGTTGTTGAAGAAAACAGTTGGCTTGGGTTGTCTTGAGAGAGTATTTTATTGATTACATCCTGGTTATTCCAAAGTATTATTATACTGTAGCTGATATGACAGCCGACACGTGTTTCGCCCTAAGCAGTCATTGGGACCAGGGCTTTCTCAAGGCTTCACAATTTTTCAGATGTTCAAAAACAATTTTATGCAGAACATTGGTCTTCAGATTGGTATCCGGTAGTCAGATGATGAGATTTCTAAACTTTGTTAATAGTAAATTCCCGGGGTAATCCCTCTTCCTCTTTCCAAACATCCTGGTGGTGTAAAATACCATAAAACGCATTAAACAACAGTGTTGCGATACCCATGACAAAAAGGGAACCCTTTATTCAGGGACATCCCCTTCCAATTGTATAATGAAAAGAAGGAAAAGAGAACAGGGTAAGGATCTGAGCCTTGCCTGCTGTCCCTTAACCCATGTAAGGCAGTGTCCGCATGGCAAGAAAGTGAAAGCCAGCAAACGGGATGTCAAGTAAAACGGACTGGACAGCCTCTGAAAATTCAGTAGTTTGAAAGCCATGCACACTGGCATAATGCCACAGCAGACGCCATGGTTTGACCAACTTTATCAGTGGTGTCTATTCCACAGCTGATAAGCAACCTAGCTGCCTGACGGCCATCCAAAATCAGATGACTTAGTTGCCTTTGTTCTGGAAACAATGGTATTAGCTGCGCCAAGGAATCTCAAAAGACATAAGAAAAATGTCAGAGGACGCAAATGGTGTTAGTGATACGTAACGCCTCATTGGTGGAAGAGAGGATACGTTTTCCACAAGAGTCTTGCCTTCGAGACTCTTTGTCAAGTGGAGCATGAGGAAGATTACCCACATCATAGGAAGCTGTAGCAGCCTGGACCACAAAACAGTGGTGCATCGGCTGTCGGAGGAGGCAAGCGGGGTCATTGAGGGGAGGACGGTACTTGTGGCGATAGTATGGTCCACAGGCATACCTGTGTCAGGTCTAACCCATGCCCCTAGTAGAATATCGTAAAGTGCCTCACAAAAGGGGAGCACTGGTTCAATCCCTACCTGGCCAGGATGAAGGACCTCAATAAGAGGGTCTGTAGACTTCTCCACCATAGGCAGAGTCAAATGTAAAGTGTCACCCACTCTTTTCAACACATCTGCCAAGGAAGAACTGGCCTCTGCGGCAAAGCCAGGAGAAGATAGAAGGCTAGAAGCAGGGGTTGAATCTAACCCGCTTGCTTCACCCAATTCAGCAATCCAGCTATCCATAATGGTAGGATCCATAAGAACTAGTTGCTCCAAAGAAACCACCTCCTCATGTCCTTCCGCCAACCATTCCTGTGAAGCTCCCACAGGATCACAAACTATCGGCTCCATAAACTAAGTCTATCGGCACCAAAATAGTGCTGCATCAACGTCCGGATTAGAAGGTCGAAGAGCGTCGGTTGACGCCAACAACGTCTTAGATACAAGGAGGCGAGGGGATGCCAACTCTGCAAGACTTACAACAGTGTTGTGCACCGACTCCAGTTCAGAGCCCTCCGGCACCATCAAAACATTTGTTGGCGGAACCACCAACGTCGATTCGAAGTCGTTCAATGCCACAGGTGTAAACCCCGAAGGGCTGTGCACCTGCGCTACTGTATCTAAGACGCGGACTGCCACCGAGGGAAAACCTGCTGGCGAGCTCTCAGTCTCAGCACCTAATACCTCCTTGGGGCCCGCAGGAAGATGAGGGTCCTAAAATAGGATTTATAATACTCTTGCATTAAAATACTCTTGCATTTGGGTCCAAGCCATCCCGGCCCCAGTAAAAGTGGGGAGGTGCAGGAGTGAGTCCTGTGCAGAGGCCTCAGCATGAGGGCATGAGGAGCTGTTGGAATCCACGTCACTAGTTGAAGGAGACCCAGACGGCCGTGACTTCAATCACTTGCGATGACGCTTACGGTGAGAAGTAGCTGGGGATTGGAACCACTATCTTCAACCAGAGGATGTAGAACAGCACTCATGGGAACGACCTCTGGAGAGGCCCCGAATTCAGACCACAGACTGAGCAGTTGACCAATGCCCTAAGGAGCTGGAAGTCCGCAACAACCGTGACGTCAGGAACTTCATTTGTTGCTCCTGCAGCGCCTTCGCCTTCAAATCTTTGGTGTTGTGATCCACATACAGAGTCATCCGTGTGCCAGAGGGGACTTCATTGGCTCCAATGAAGGCACAACCGGAGTCGATGTAATCACGGAGCCATACGGTGCCATCCCCTAGTGCGCAAAGGTACTGCTGAAAATTTTCCAGATCCAGTCTGATGCCTGGGTGGAATTCAAATTTAAGGAATCTGTGGCTAGACTGTGTCTCTACCAGATAATATGTTACCGAAGGTAAGTAACTTGTTCATCCAGCTCATATAATGCCATCTGTCTTATAGCTAGGTACACCCATGTTCTTTGGGAGCAGTTTCTGTGGCTATTCAGACTTTATCAAGCCACATTTGTTAGCCATTTAAGCAGTTGCTAAAAGATGGTGTTGAGGATGTTAAACAATCCAAACTAGACTGGAAACTGGTGATACAGCTACGCAACTAGACGCTTGGTACATGAACGCACTCTACTTGCTTTTCTGAGGATGTCCAGGCTCAACTCCTGGAAATGCCTTTTGCTAGTCCACATTTATGTGGCGCACATCACTCATTCGAGAATTTCAAGCAAAGCAGTTAGTGTCAATCTTTTGATAGCCAAAAGAAACTCAGCCTCCTCAGCTTCTTTGATACTTGTTTCTTCCAAACTTCAGTAGCACTAGATAACTGGAACTCAGGTGTAACAGTTTGGGGGCCGGCTGGTGTAGTTTTCTCAAGAAAGATTACTTGGTAGGTCTTGTGGCTACTTTAAGAGGAATTTTTTTTTTTAAATATCTTTATTTCGGCAATTTGCCTTAAAAAGTACATAAAAAAATAAATATATATACAGACAAACTTGGCACAGAATGAAAATATGTCATGATAATACATTAAGTAGTGCATAGTCCCCTTCTCCTATTCCACATTGCAAAGAGGAATTTAGAGACTGCAAAAACTATACATTCAGATGTCTGTTTTTAAAATTCTAAAAGCATGGCTACATTGCCGAAAACCCATATTTTTGCATATAGGCACTATCCAATGCTTCCTAGCTTTTGTGTATGCAGGGCAAAAAAATAGTACATGGAGCTCATCCTCTTTAACACAACTGCAGCCAGGGCAGGTCTCAACAGAATTTGATGCCCAGCTGCTAGTGAAAGATCGCAGCGGTAGTGTGCCATATCTCCATTGCAAATATAGTTTTCTTGATGGTATAGGATAAATAATATCCATAAAATTCTCGAATTGATAAAAGTCCTTGACACTTAAAAAAGATTTAGTTAAAACTCCAATATTAGGGGCAGTCTGCACTCTGTTTTGTTTCTCAGCCACATAGATCTTAGTGAGCATCTTCCGTGAGATCATCTTGCAGCTTAGTTCCGGTTCATACCACATATCACCCAGCCCAAGTTTGATGCACTGGGATTTTATAAACACAAACCAAGGGATTTTTAGTACACAGTTGCTTGCCAGAATTTCCTTCAGCTCTAATCTATAATACAATAATTCCGGCGTAGTCCACAACCTGTGCCAGTACCTAAGAGGCTTCAGAGCTAGTTCATCATCCATCGACCTCAGATTCAGATCCATCCTCAAAGGATGCAACGGAGTACTCTGTGGAAGCGATAGTAGCTGTCTGATGAACTTATTTTCAATTTTGAGAAGTTCCAACCCAGGTAAATGCCCCCAAAGTTCTGCTCCATATAGAATTGCTGCCCTGGCCTGGCTCTTGTATACTTCGAGCGGGGGTTTAATTGGTTTGTATGTGGACGTGTTGGAAAACTTAAGAATACCCCCAGCATACTGGGCTAATTTCAGCTGCGCCTTGGCAATTTGTGGAACCCATGAAAGATTTTCGCTCAACGTTACTCCTAGGTAATCAAAAATTTTTACCCTTTCCAGATTTAATGATCCAAGTTTAGGGTTTGGCCGTGTGGAAGGTGAAGGATTAAACACCATATACTTTGTTTTATTCACATTAATTTCCAGGCCTCGACCTCTACAAAAGTCCTCGAAACTATCAAGGACACGCTGGATTCCCATTGGTGATTTGGAAAGTAGCAGGGTGTCATCCGCAAACATGATTGCTGGCACCCTGCTACCTGCCAGAATCGGGGCGTCATTATTAAGGGCGCTATTAAGATGGGAAATCACACCATTGACATATAGGCAGAACAGGGTAGGTGCTAGAACGCACCCCTGTCTCATCCCTCTGCCAATGGGAAACTTAGAGGTTAAAGCCCCGTTCTTCCCATGGCGCACCTGGGCAAAGTTGCCCTCATGCAACTTGATCAGTATTGTCAGGATTGGTAGAGGTACCCCCAGACTGGCCAACACGCCCCAAAGTTTCCCTCGGGGTACTAAATCAAAAGCGGAGCGGAGGTCCACGAATACCATGTAGAGGCTGCCACCCTCAATCTTTGCTGTTTTCCAAAATAGTAATAACAAGCGAAAGATTTTGTCCATGGTAGAGGTGTTCCTCCTAAACCCCGCTTGGTATTGGCTCAGTATAGCGTGCTCCTCCATCCAATCCTCAAGTCGTTCAAGGATAAGCCGTGCAAAAAATTTTTGCGGAACATCTATGAGGCTGATGGGCCTGTAATTTGCCGGTGACAGGGGGGAACCCTTCTTGAAGATGGGAACGATTTCTGCACCCAACCAAGTGCAGGGCACGTTCATTCCTCTCAAGATTGCATTAAATAAAATGCATAGATATGGTCCCCAGATCTCCATTTGGTGTTTAAAGAGGTCTCCTGGCAGTTTATCTAGCCCAGGGGCCTTGCTAGATGGAATTTTCGAAATGGCATTAACAACTTCCTCAGGCGAAAACTGTATACAATCATAGGAGTCATTCAGTGCTGGTAGTGCCGGATATGTGTCCATATCAACTTCGATGGCATACAGGGCTCTAAAGTGGTCTTCCCAAATACTAGCCTCTATATTAGGCTCAGTGGCCGGTTTAGGATCCCCACTTCCTGTGTTGACTATAGACCAAAATTTACGGGCATCTCTCTGTTCTAGAGCGCATGACAGATCGGTCCATTTTGCATGGTCCCAATCCTGTTTGGCCAACTTCAGCATAGCTTTATAATGGGTTCTCTTGGTGGCGATAAGGATCTTGTCATTGCCTTGTTTTACAGCCCAAATCAACTCTTTTTTTGCCAGGCGACAAGCATCATTATACCAAGAGGAGAGGGGGGTCCTATTCTTTCTCTTGGTTGATACTGGATTAAACATATCTGACAAGATAATAACGAGGTTCGTATGCAGGGCCTGCAGTTTGATATTAAAATCTGGAGAAGGTTCTTGAGTTATTAAAACATCTAATTCAATAAAACACGGCAAGACTGAATTGTACATTCTTGCCAGGTCCTCAGGGGATGCCTCCACCTTGTCCCACTTGACCCTGCGCCGGTCGTTCGTTAGGACTAACCTGTCTACTCGGACATCTCTGGGTCCTAAATCCTTCGGTTGTGTGACCGGAGAAGCCAGCTCCAGCCTCAACAAATTGTGATCACTGTCGTCCCTTACAATAATCTCGAAGTCGATGACCTTCGACCATGACTGTGTCCGAACCATAATGTAGTCTAGACGCGATTCGTGACCCTTTTTGTTGTATGTGCACCTAGAAGGAGTATCTGAGTTGGTGCGTCCGTTACAAGCCCTAATTGAGTGGCTTAGTGTAAGGGCCGTTATTTGGACCGCTAGAGGGGACCAGGACCTAGTATGAGGAGATTGGATTTGCGGAATGGACCAGTAATCATCCTCGGTTGCAAGTGCACCATGGTCCATCCCCGGTAAGGGTTCGAAATGGCAGTTAAAATCTCCTGCTACTAGTAGGGACACATCCGTAGGAATGGAGTACAGAAAATTTGATAGTTCGTCGACCGTAGTAGACTCACTAGCTAGACAGACAGGCCTCGAGTAGACATTCACAGCAGCCAGCTTAAAGTTATTGGGCCATTTCAGGATTACACACTGTATATCGTCCGAGTGTGTGCTAACAGACTCGGCTGAACAGCCCAAGTGAGTTGCCACCCATATGGTAAGACCCCCAGACGGTCGACCCTTGCCCCCCCATCGTGCAGGTATATGAAAACCCGCAATCCCATTCTCCTTTCCTCTGTTCTTGCCCAGGTCTCCTGGAATAGACATATGTCCATTCCATCAATAAACGTTCCCCATTCACCACTCGCCACTTTACTATGTAGGCCCGCAACATTCCAGGACGCAATTACCAGAGATTCAGTGTTCGTAGGTGCCCTGGAATTACAGTCGCTTCTAATTGTAACAGTGCTTTCACATTGGTGCGGCTCAATAACCTCTTGCGCGTCTGGACGCCTAGCATCAGATGTAACCTCTTGGAGTTCAGGGGGGAGTTCAGCGGTATGAGTGTGTTTCTCTATAACAGTAGTTGACAGCCCATCTATTATTGACGGACACTCAGCCTCATCGACAGCCCGGCTTTTGCTGTTATTCTGAGTTTGCGCCGCTCCCATTACCCGACCAAGTCAATCCACTTGGTCCAAACAGCTGTATCTATTTTGAATTGATATTTTGGGGGGTGCTGGTGGATGGTCGGATGGAGCCCTTGATGGCCTTGCTCCTCCTCTATATTGTACTAATGTCCAGCCATACTCCATAGCATCCCTGCGGGTCGGTGGATAAAAGTAAGACAGCGGGTAAGTTTGTATCAATGCACCCTGTCCCTGGTACCTCCAATTGCAGATATGATCAGCAGTTCGGGGATCTTTAAAGTTTACTAGGATACAATCGCCTTTGATGTTTTTAGGGCCATGACCCACCCACGATGCTCTGCGTACCATGAGGATTTCGCTAGTAATGCGTTGGGGAAGTGGTCGGTTTTTATTGAGCCAATCTATTACTTTATTTTTGAGGGAGGGGTATGATTCTATGGTTGAGATTGGGAGCTCGGGGACTCCAACCAAAATTGCCACATAAGGGCTACATTCTGGTGGCCAATCTATGGTACGTTCCTTAGGGAGATACCCCTTGCTCTCCATCTGATCACCCTTCCCTTCATCTATATTGGCATCCCCCCTCCCCAATAGAGTGGTTGGAATAATCGATGGATTTGTTGCTGTTGGAATTTTTGGAGGGACAGGCGTGTTGTTAATTAGATCTAAGTCAGACTGAGGACGCCCATTTTTCGCAGGAGGAGGGCAAGGATTAGGTATATTTAGAATTAACTTGCTCTGTGTATCCAGCGCCACCTGTTCTAACCGTGAAAGCTGCTGCTCAATACGAGACAATCTCAATTCCAGGGGATTGATAATAGCACTCAAAAGAGCAGTTAAAGTGGCATTTTTCTCTGCTGGGGTGTCATGTATCGCAAGTGGAGTTTCACTGCTAATGGGAGTTACTGCCCCAGTTCCTAAGGGTGTAGGTGGGGCCTGGACTGGGGCAGCTGCGTGTTGGGCTGTTATAGTTGAGTCAGTTGTCATCTGGGTACCCGTATGACCTTTGGCAAGTTTCGCTTTTTTTCCCCCCGCTCTCGGAGCAGTAGTCAATTTTCTTTTTGGCATCGCTCCCTCACGTCTTCCTCGCAACTGGGGGAGACTTAATCTCTCAGGTGAGCTTAGCATTGTTGAAGCTAAAGTAGAATCTAGGGCTTGCTCAGATGGGAGGGGCTGCAATGGCTCTAAACTACGGGATACATTATCCATGGATGAGGGGCGATTATCTGGGATTACTCTGCTAAGAGCATCCGGAGTACATACATTAGCAATATGACCCAAAGAGGATCTTTTTGCAAACGCTAAGTCTTGGGAGACTCTTCTTTCCATTAATATTATCCCCTGATCAATTACAGAGTTTGCTCTAGTTATAAAATTGTCCAGAGTTCCTGTTAATACAGTCCTGCTTCTGGTTGATGATGCAGCCATAGTACGTTAGTCAGTGAGCAAAAATATCAGTACTTACAATCCTCCTCGAAGCCGATACAGCAAGCAGTATCAGGGATGACAGAGGGGTGGCCCGGTCCGGTCTTGATCGTGCTTGAACGGGCTTAAACGGGCCCGCCCTTGGCCCGGGCTTCGCCCGGGCACCGCCCGCGCGCGTCCCGCGCTGCGAGACTACTGTGGGCCTGAAGTAGGACCCGGGCGCTGCGTGATGACGTGCGCAGTGCGCACCGGGCGCTATGGCCTCTGGGTAGTGTAGTCTTCCCCGAGCCGTTCCCCTCACGGCGTGGATGCAGGCGATGTCGGAGGCAGAGATGTCAGGACTGGTATGCCCCAAACACAAGCCGTTCCCCTCACGGCTGGCTCGATAGTGGCAGGAAGTTTAAGCAGCAACCAGGTATGAGAGCGTCCCGCGCTGCGAGACTACTGTGGGCCTGAAGTAGGACCCGGGCGCTGCGTGATGACGTGCGCAGTGCGCACCGGGCGCTATGGCCTCTGGGTAGTGTAGTCTTCCCCGAGCCGTTCCCCTCACGGCGTGGATGCAGGCGATGTCGGAGGCAGAGATGTCAGGACTGGTATGCCCCAAACACAAGCCGTTCCCCTCACGGCTGGCTCGATAGTGGCAGGAAGTTTAAGCAGCAACCAGGTATGAGAGCGTCCCGCGCTGCGAGACTACTGTGGGCCTGAAGTAGGACCCGGGCGCTGCGTGATGACGTGTGCAGTGCGCACCGGGCGCTATGGCCTCTGGGTAGTGTAGTCTTCCCCGAGCCGTTCCCCTCACGGCGTGGATGCAGGCGATGTCGGAGGCAGAGATGTCAGGACTGGTATGCCCCAAACACAAGCCGTTCCCCTCACGGCTGGCTCGATAGTGGCAGGAAGTTTAAGCAGCAACCAGGTATGAGAGGAATTTAATCTTCCATTCTGGAGAAAAATGACAACGGTTTTCCTAATTGTACTCTGGATCTCCTCCTGACACACACAATTCTTGATAAAGGAGATTCAGTCTTTATTGCTGAAAGGAGCTATAGAAATGTTTTGTGGAATGAAGCAGGATGATTGGACTTGTTGGGCCCCCGGCCGTGGCCGAGGGGCGAGCGATCTGTGTGCCCTCTCGATCGTGAACCAGGGGGAAAGAGCGCCTTCGGGCATCCAGGAGCGTATCCAGCGCTCCACAAAGTCTGCTGCTCGACCCTGAAGGGAAAAGGGTGTACTCTAGGTATTATATTACTCTCAAGAAGAATGTGGTCTCTGATAATTTCTTGATAGATTGATAGATAGATTTTTGTAGAAGATGTTTTGACTGGTGTCTTTGCAGCAGGTACATCAGCTTATTCAGTATGGTTTCTGTAGACTTCCAGGATACTACATTCTACATGCATACATGCCACATTATTTTGAGAAAATATCACAGGGAGTACATACAGTTTGTAGTCAACAGGGGCATTATCAGTTTATTGTCCTACCATTCAGTGTCTCTTATGCCCCTAGAGGTTTCACTCAAGGTCTAGCAGTGATATTTGTGCACCTGCATCTTCAGGGTGTTCTATGCCAGTTCGGTGGACCTCCGCTGATGAGATTCCTGACCAATTTCCTGTCATCCTGTCAAGGATCCATGGCCTCAGGTCTCGATAGTGACAGGTGCTGCAATGACTGATTGGATGGGCGCACCAGTTTGTGGGTGTCAGATGGACTACCCAGGAAGCTAGATTTCACATACATTTATTCGAAATTAAAGCAGTTAGTTTAGCTGTAGTCATCTTTGTTCTGAACATCAGGAGAAAGCAAGTACAAATATTAATGTTCAAAACAGTATGAATGTTTTACATTGTAAGTTAGTAGGGCTAGGTTCATGCCTCCTTTGCAAAGACTCTGTAGATGTGTTGTAAATTGGTCTGTAAGCATTTCAAGAACACACAAGCACATCAAGACCTTTCTGATTCCACCTTGCAAAGAGGAGTGTGGCCGTATGTGGATATATTTTCAACATAGGACAACAGCAAGTGTCTGGATCATTGTTCCATATTTTCCAAAAGAGAAGGATTCTATGGAGAATGCCTTGTGGATGCTTTGGGAGTTTTATATGTTTTATGCCATTCCACCACTTTTTCTTTTGCAAAGAGTGGTGTAGAGGGCTTCCCAATTTTTTGAGAACCACAACCCACTTTTTACAATGACAGACTTTCATTATCACCTAGCTTTACTGGACATGAAGCAGGTGATTTGTTTTACATTTAACCAAAGCATTGTGTGGTAGAATACTGTAATTTAGAAGACAGAACATTTTCCATTGAAAAGGATACTAAATTTGCACAGACATATAGTTGTGTTGATAAAACTGTATTGCACACAAATGATGTGTGGAAATAGAGTTTCAGTGAATAGTGGTCATTTGTCTATCACCAAGTAAATAATATGGTTTGGTTTTGATCATATTAAAATCTATGTTTCCATCACACTTCTGAATTACAAAAAATGTGCTTCCTTTTTTGCTTTACTAACTGCTGAATGTGAACAGATCATTTTTAGGTATTTACATTTTGTGTGTTACAACTAAATTGCATCCTATAGCCTTTCTTTTCGCACTCCCTGTACTACAACAAGATTATCACAAAATTCACTTTACTTTTCTCTCTGACTGCAAAATGAGAGGAGTTTGTAAACACCAATTCCCATGTTAAAAAATAAGAGCAATTTGTCAGAAGACATAGACCTCTGTTTTAAAAGCGCAGCAATTGTGACAAGATAAATACTGAATTTAAAGGAATCCTTGTTTATTGCTTAGACTTTCGTGACCCACCAAAATCAGCTTAAGACCCACCAATGGGTTACGACCGACAGTTTGGGAAATGCTGGTGTAGATTGTTACTGATCACAAAGTTCATGTGATTTTGATAGCTCCAGATTGGGCAATGCATCTGAGTTATCCAGGTTGGAGCTCAGTTGCTTGGATCCATGTCCTCTCCCATTTTGAGAATACCTGTTATCTCAGAAGAGATTTTAGGTGCTCATCCAAACAGCTAGTCACAGAGTCTTTTTGCTTAGGGTTTGTGAGGTTAGCAGGATGGATGTTTTGTAGTTGCCTGAAGACCTTTGGCAAAGGGTTACACATTCCAGTTGGTGGTGTACATTTGCTAACTGATGTGTTTAATAGGCCCTAGATCCTTTAAAAAGAGTTAGCTCGTATTTTGCAATTTAAAGCTTGTCCAATTGAAAAGGCCTGTCTTAGATATAGTTAAGGGTTATTTGACAGAGATTACTTCCGGCTGGTTCTCTCAACCTGGGATCACTATTCACTTTGTTGGTAGTTTTGCATTTTTTTGAAGTAATGTATTTCTTTTGTTTCTCATGACTGCGTTCTTGTTTACTTAAACCTCAGTCAGGTGGGTGAGTGAATTGCAGGCTTTATCTGCTTCTTCTCCTCTCCCTTCCTTCCCCCATGAACTAAGTTCTTCAAAGGTAGGGTAATTGTGAGCATAAAATCTTATTTCCTACCAAGGGTTTTTTCAGAATTTCTTCTGACTCAAAGGGTGTCTTTTCCATATTTGTATCCTCTTCCTCATTTGTCAAAGGAAGAAGAGGGGTTGCAGAAGCTTGACCCAGGAAAGGTCTTGAGTGAGAAAATTATCTTTTCCATACCAGAAAGTTTGATGTAGATGATAACCTTTTTTGTTGTTTTTTGTGGAAGAAAAAGACGATAGGCTTGAAAGGAAGCAAACTATTTCTAGGTGCATTTCTTCAGAGATTAAGTTGTGTTATGATCATGTGGGTGAAGACCCTCCTGATGCCTTTAGGATACACTTGGAAAGGGAAAGTCATCATTTTCTGCCTTGTTGCGTAGCATTCCTGGGGAGCAGAATTTTTGGCTTGCTAGCCAGTCGTCCTTGCATTCACTCTCAAAGTATTATTGTTTTGATCCTCATTTGATAGAAAAATCACAGTTTGATAATGAGGTCCTTCAAAGCATCCTAGTGTAGGCCTTGTGCTTCCCTCATTATGTCCTTTTTGTACTGCTTTGCGAGTGATTCACCCAAGGAAGTTGTAAGAAAAGTATCCATTAAAAGAAAATGTTACATACCTTTAGGTTTGTTCTTTCTATAGTATACAGTTCTTCTTGCAGATTCCTTATGATCTTCCATCCTCGTCTCTCCTGAGTGAAGAGTACTTTTTGTCTCTGTGTCCTTTTGTTTTATTGAACATCGAAAACATTTACAGAACTTCTACTGTACTTTAGATTGGCGGTGATGACTTAAACTGTGAAACCCCGCACATGCACAGTGAAGCTGTCTCACACCAAGTGGTATCAGGAAAGTTGTGAACACAATATGATGGACGTAGTGCTGAAACTTTTCAACCACTGTAGAAGGCTGGTTTTGTATATGGTGCACACTTATTTAAGTGATGCATCTTCAGACAACCCAAATGGTGATTTTAGTGGTCTTTGATAACCTTTGAAAGCTCTCAATGTGGTAGCTGTAATGAGCAGGCTTCAGGCTTATCTTACAGTGCAAAGCAGCATGCTTTACCAACTTTAATCAATAGTGTAAGTTACATGAAAAAGAACCAGACAGAGTTTATATAAAAATAAGTCTATTTATTACACAACACACTCACTAACACAATGGTATATACAATGCACAAGAATACTTTGAAATAATCAGGTAAGTAGTACAAATATACACTGGTCTCCAGGGGAGACCAAACCATAGATTAAGAAAGTGGAATGCGAACTGCAAAGGAGACTGGGACTTGGACCAGAAGACCTGGGGACACAAGGAACCACCCAAGGCAAGTACCCAGGAACACCACAGAGGCTGCGTGCAGAGTGGAAACATAGCCGCATACCCAAAACAAGTCAATGGAGAAGTCACTGTTGCAGTTTTAAGGAAACAGGTCCCTTCCCAGAGGAAACTCTTTGGAAGACAGGAGGTTGGAGAGCCACCCTAACCGTGGATGCCCCAGGAAGAAGTTTAACTGCACCAGGGAAGCCGGGGGCATAGGGGTGTAGTAATGTCGGAACCTGCTATACACCAAAGGCAGGAGAGTCAGAGAAGGCCCCGAGCAAGCAGGGGAGCCGACTGAAGCAAGAGAAGACACTCAGGAGGACCCACAGGCTGAAGGCACAGTAATCGCAAGACGACCTCAAGCAGCTCACCAAAGTTGGAAACCCACGATGCAGGTGATGCAGGGAGGACTCTGTTCTTCAGGAAGGAAGGTTCTGGAGCTTCATATAGCCCGAAGATCTCTGGAGTGCAGAGTCAACAAGTCTTGGCAATGGCAAGTCGACACGGTGGATAGTAAATATCAAAAGGAGAGTGAGGATTAGAGAACTAGTCCTTATCCCCAAGTGTACTATTTATTTATCAAGAGGAACTGGTCTGGGGTTACGTGATAATGAAGGAGCTGTATGTTTTAAACATAAGAAAAAGAAAATAGTTTTTCTTTTTCATGAAGCGTTCACCCACCAACCTAGTTGGTGGCATGCTTCATCATCGGGCCCACCTGGTGACACTGAGTGTGTCCCTGGTGTACTTCAAAGCCTGATTTACAGCGGAGCAGGTGTTCTTACTGAGTGTGCGGTGTGGTGATGTGATAGTGACGTTAAAAACTGTACAGTGGGCCCATTACCCAAAAGGTTTTCTTTAATGTTTGGGCCACTGGCAGTAATAAAAACAAGGCAGTGGATGTGTGTGGAGTGGTATTTAAGAATTCCTACATCCAAGGACGGTCTACATGTTTCAGCAAGGCCTTGGTAATGTACTGGCTTTCCTCAGGACCTAAATATGTGCAGTGTGAAGTCTAAACCTAGTTAAAATGTTTAGAACAAAAATGTGTTGCACTCTCTAAGGTGCATTATGTGTAAGAGGGGAGTTCCCTCTCAAGGCATTCCTGTGAAGGGAAACCATAACATAAAACAAAAAACAGAAACGGACAGACATACAGATATGATTGCAATTTTTAGGTAAGTATAGTTGAAATTGCTAATATTCACGTACACGTGGTGACCCGCAAGGACGTGGTAAAAAACGGCGGTGTAATTGCCAGAGTGATGGCAAGACGTTGTAATACCGAAATATGCGCTATTTGTGTAAGACTATGAGCATCATGGTGAAGGGTACATGGAGGACCTGGCCTGGCAGTTCCGGCTGGACTGTTTCCATGGGGAGCAGGGTCAAGGCTGATTTGCGTATGGCTGAATTTAAACTGGAATGCATTGGGAGCAAACAAAATGATGAGTTTAGGTGCAGATCTCTGTACTGTGGTGAATGCTTGACATTGTTCAGCATTCTGTCCATCAATTGTATTTTTTGCATTTGTCACCCCTTGTTGGACGGGTATGCCCAGACGTGGGTCCCGTGTTCTCCATGCCACTGGAGTCAAGCTAGCCTGGCTGATGAGGGGTGATGCCCCGAAACCTGTCCCAGGATGCCTGTTTCCAGTCCAGGGAGGACTTGGTCTGGTAGTTCAGGCTGGAATGTTTCCATGGGGAGCAGGGTCAAGACTCATTTGGATATGGCTGGGTTTAAACTGGAATTACATAGGGAACAAAGATGTATTTAGGCCCTGATCACTGTGCTGGGGTGAATGTTTGACATTGTTCAGCATTCTACCCATCAATTGTATTTTGTGCACTTGGAATTGGATGGGCATCAGTCCTAGTGACTGCTTTGAGGCCTCTATAATCAGCACAAAACCTCATCTCTCCCTTACCATCCTGGGTGTTCGGTTTTGGTACAAGGGCTGCAGGACTAGCCCAAGGGCTATCTGAAGGCTAAATGACCCCCAAATCAAGCATCTTTTGGACCTCTGTCCTGATGCAATCTCTGACATGGTCAGGCTATCTGTAAATTTTGCTCTTTACAGGCAGACTGTCACCTGTGTCTACTTCATGGGTACACCATGTGGTTTGACTGGGCGTCAGAGAAAAGAGACTGGGGACTGATTGTGAACTTATCTATAATCAGCTTGCTGTTGATCAGTAAGGCTGCCTACTAAGGATACGCCTTCCACTGATCCATCAACGGGGTCTTGTGAGAGGAGATCAGAAAGAGGGTCACTCTCTTCCTCATGTCCCTCATCAGTGGCCATGAGCAAGCTCATGTCAGCCTTGTCCATAAAAGGCTTTAGGCGGTTCACATGAAGTACCCTATGGGGTCTTCTTGGAGTACCTAGGTCAACTAAGTAGGTGACTTCACCTTTCTTTTCAAGTAAAGTAATTGGACCACTCCACTTGTCTTGGAGAGCTGCTGGGGGCATAGGCTCCAACACCACACTTTCTGTCCTGGCTGGAAAACAGTCAGTACAGCCTTTTGGTCAGGTCAAGCTTTCTGAAGCTCCTAGCTGGCCTCCAGGTTTTTGCTTGAACTTCTTCATGTACTCAGCCATAGGAGAACTTAGGCCCAGTATATAATGAAATATGTCCTGTTTAGGAGGCTTGAGAGGTTGCTCCCATCCTTCTTTAACCATACATAGTGGACTCCTAACTAGATGTCCAAACAGAAGTTCAAATGGGCTGAAGCCCACCCCCTTCTGAAGAACCTCACTGAGGGCAAAGAGAAGGCAGGGAAGTAAGACATCCCATTTTTTTCCTCCGCTTTTCTGAGTCCCATGATCATACCCTTTAGGGTCTTGCTGGCCCTTTAAACAAGCCAATTGCACTATGGTTGAAAGGGTGTGGTAAACCTGTAGTTTACACCACATTCTTGCCACATAGCAGTGATGTGGCTAGACATGAAGTCTGTACCTTTGTAGACCTTCTTAGGAAGCCCCACCCTGGAAAAGGCTCCCAGAAGGGCCCTGCCACTACAGAAGCTGCAGTGGTCCTAAGTGGAATAGCCTCTGGATACCTAGTGGAATGGTCCACCACCACCACTATTATGTAACTATGTCCAGATGATATTGGAGGGTTTAAGGGACCAACACTGTCTATCCCTACCCTCTCAAAGGGAACCCCAACTACAGGAAGTGGAATTAAGGGGACTGTTGTAGTGCCACCTGACTTATCACTGGTTGTGCATGTGACACAGGAGCGACAAAGCTCCTTGGTATCCTCAGACATGTGGGGCCAGTGAAAATGATGAACAAGCCTATCCCAAGTCTTGCTTTGCCCAAGATGTCCTACAAGGGGAATGTCATTTGCAAGAGACAATAGAAACCCCCTGAATTTCAGAGGTATCACCAACCTCATGGTGGAACCAGGCTTTGGGTCTCTACACTCAGAAAATATGAGCCCATATTCCCTAAAGATCCTATGGGGCCCACTTACATTCTCTGCCTCCTCAATAGTAGCTCGCTGTCTGAGTTGTTCAAGAGAGGGGCACGTTTTCTGCTCCCGACTCAAGTATGCCCTGAAAGGTTCCCCTGCCCCCAAGAACTCAGCAGTGTCAGGCCCAATTTCCTCTGGGACAGTTCCTTCACAGGGGCTGAGATCATCTTCCTCAGGAGACTGATCATTACTAGGAGAAATATTTACCCTTCCTGCTCCTTCTCTTAGGAGCTGGCTGGTCTTTTCTTCCAGGATCCAGAATTCCCTCAGTGCTTAACTGTTTGGCCTGAGCCCTCATAACAGAAAATACACTGACAGGGATTTATATCATCTCTGCATGTGTCCTGGACTCCACTTCAAACCAGGCTGAAATTTCTAAATAATTGCCCCACAGACAGTCCTCACGTAGGTCTGGGTAAACCGCAACTCTTTTAAGGCCATTTACCCCTCCCCAGCTGAGATTTACAACTGCCAAGGAATGATCAGTCCTGACATTGCTTGCATTGGTCTCTGGGTAAATCTGACAAGTATAATCTGTTCAGCAGACACAAATATCTCTGTCACCATAGTGACATTGACCCCTGTGTCGCTGTATGCCACAGCTTCTTGACTATTTATCAGAGGCTGCTGTCTGTACTTGCCCAAGTTAGTGGGACTTACAAGTAAAGTGGCAAGTTCCATGACACTGTCACAAACAAAGACAGCCTGAGTAGGTGTTCTGACTGGGTCAGAACCCACTTCAGATCCCAAGTTTATGTTATGTTAGGTTATTAAAGCTTGTAGAGCGCACGATTACCCTAAGGTGTCCTGGCGCTAAGCACTAAATATCTGCGACGCAAAGATCTAAAACTGGGAAAAGAACCATGTCTTAAGATGTCTCCTAAAAGAAGTGAGATCAGAGGCGTTTCTCAGAGTGAAAGGCAATTCATTCCAATCTTTAGAGGCACAGTAGACAAAGCTTCTACCTCCCCAATTTGTTTTCTTAAAAGAGGGGGTTTTCACTTGTTTGGAGCCTATAGACCTGAGATTTCTGCTTTGGAATATACCATGCGAACTTAGTTTTAAGAAATTCAGGACCCATTCCATTCACAGCCTTAAAAACAATACACAGCACTTTGAAGCAAGATCTCAGATGTAATGGAAGCCAATGCAATTTTTTTTATTCTTTCTTCACTGAGATAAATCTAGGTGTCCCCGTCAGCAGTCTGGCTGCTGCATTCTGGGCAACCAGCAGCCTATTCAGATGTTGTTTTTGGACATTAAGAAATAGACTGTTGCAGTAGTCAAGGCGCGACATTATAAGTGCCGTCACTACCGTCCTCAAGCTCCCTTCAGACAGAAAGCACCTGATTTTCCTAATTATTCTGAGCACCATGAAGCATGTGGAGGTCACCATGCTTACATGGTCCCCCATGGTGAGTTTTTTGTCTACCACTATGCCTAGGTTCTTAGCTTTGCTGGCTGGTGTAGGACAAAGACCCAAGTTATCAGGCCACCATTCTGGTGTCCACATTCGAGGATTGTTGCCAAAACTCAGGACCTCAGTCTTGGCTGAATTGAGTTTTAAACAATTGGCAGACATCCACAATGAGATGGATCCCATGCAGTCATGGAAGCGTGCGCCTGCTTCCTCCTCTGCTCCCTCCATCACCGACAGCACAATTTGTGTGTCGTCGGCATAGGAGGTAAGCTGGAACCCATAGCATCTAATAATGCCTTCCAGGGGTGCCACATAGATGTTAAAAAGTGTGGGGCTGAGAGCTGAGCCCTGGGGCACCCTACATGGCAAAGAAAAGGGCTCAGAGACGTTACCATCAAGGTCTACTGTTTGTGATCTCTGTCAAAAATGATTTCAGCAGCTGCCAGGCCAAACCACTTATCCCTATTTCAGACAACCGGTTCAGTAGTACCTTATGGTGAACCGTGTCAAAGGCCGCGGACAGGTCTAGGAGGATCAGCATCGCATTCCCTCCCCTGTCCACGGCCTCTCTGATTTCCTCAGTTGGTTTTAATAGCGCCAACTCAGTGCTATGCAGGGCTCTAAACCCATATTGTGAGGGATCTAAAGAATTATTAAGATGGAGGAAGTCACTGAGTTGACTATTCATTGCTTTTTCCAGCACTTTGGCTGGCAAAGGAAGTCTAGAAATTGGTCGATAATTGTTTGGGTCGGTAGGATCCAAAGACTGCTTTTTCAATAGAGGAAGAACCGAGGCTTTTTTCCAAAGTTTTGGAAAAATTCCAGATAAGAAAACATCATTAAGCAGAGGAGTCAGTGGCGTACAAATAGTATCAGCAATCTGTTTAATGATCCATACTGGACAAGGATCATTCAGTGCGCCGGATTTAATGCCATTCAACAATTTCAATGTATCAGATTTCTCCAAAGGAGCAAAAGAATCCAAGGTTATGTCTGAAGGACAAGGGCTTTCCAATGTATTTAAATTCTGATCAGTCTGATTTTTATTAATCAATCCCGAAAGAGATGAAAATATCGTCTCTACTTTGGACTTAAAAAATTCTGCAATTTTATTGCAGAAATCAGGGGCAGCGTGATTTTTAGGCATATTAGGATTAGATAGTTTAATAACCGTTTAAAAAAAATTCATTAGAATTGGATTGAGCCTTAGTTATTTGTGACGAGAAATATTCTTTTTTAGCTGCCATGAGAGCTTGCTTATAGTTAGAAATGGCAGTTTTAAACTCCTTTTTGTCAGACTCTGCGTAATTTTTACGCCATTTTCTTTCAGTGTGTTTGCAGATCAGTTTTTTGGCCTTAAGCTCTCCTGAATACCAAGGTGCAGTAGGGGAAGTTCATTTAGGGATCCATTTTTTAGGGGGCACTAGCTGTTTGCATGCGTTGGCAAGCCATCTATTATAAAGAGTCGTTGCTACTTCAATGTCCCGCGAGGGCGTATACTTAGACTTTGTAAGTGATAATTCCAAATTTCTGGTGTCCAATTTACCCCAGGCTCTAGTAATAACTTCCTTGATCTGTTTGGGGCCTGAGATATGGGCAGAAGAGCTCTTTAGCTCAAATTTGATCACAATGTTATCTGACCACGTGATTGGAAGAACTGAAATATTAGCAAGATCACTATTATTAGAATATATGCCATCTAAAGTGTGACCCTTCACATGTGTAGGAGGGGTTACCAGTTGTTCCAGACCTCCTATAGCCATAATTTGTTCTAATCTGGAGGTGTCAAAGTCACTAAGTTTTTCCAAATGAAAGTTAAAATCTCCAGCATTAAGGACTGTTGACACAGCCCTTCTTCTAGCAACAATCTCAATGAATCTAAAAAAAACACTTCTCGAGCCAGGTGGGCGGTAAAGTAAAGTGCCTTTAAAAGGTTTGTGCGACACTGAATATATATTGAAAGTGAGAGCTTCGCACATCTGATTAGAGGCAGGAGCAAAGTTTGGGTTAAGTGACTCATGATAAATTACCCCTAGTCCCCCCCCCCCCCCTTATTTTCTGTGATCGGTCAAGAGTGTAGCAATGAAAGCCGGATGATGTGGCTTTGACCAAATCCGGGCCAGAGGAGCCATCTAACCATGTCTCCGTAATGAATGCCAGCTTAACATTGTGTTCTTCCAATAGAAGAGCACATTCCATAGAGTGTTTCACCAAGGATCTGGCATTAAATAACATGCATTTCAACGGAGCTCCATTTCTGTCACCTATTTTATTGCCCAATGTAGTTCTCAGACCATCAATTGGTAGGTTTAACAGTACCTGAAGAGATCGCTGACAGCTGGTACACAAAGAACCCCATCTGCTGTCGTGATAGTTGTCCGGAAATATTCTGGGACATTGTAGAGACTTATCAGCCTGATTAATCATATGTAGTTTCCTAATAGTATAATTTGATCTATTGATAATAAAATGATCAGGGGGGACGGGCCCTGCGCCCGGTCTGAGCGCGGACGGGCTTGCCTTATAGGTCGGCAAGAATACTAGACCGCTAACCAAGCGGAAGTAGTGTTCCCCCCCCCCCCCCCCCCCGAGCCCAGAACGGTGCTCGAATAAAGTGCAGAGTGCTTGTCAGTGCCAAAAGTTGCCTCACATTCACAAGTTGAAATATAAAATATTAAAATTCAGTTTTTACACAGTTAAAAGTTCACCAGGAAAACGATTGTACCTCCAACAGTATTACTGGCGAGCATTGAACGCAGCTTCGCACAGTGATTCAGCGCTGCGCGGGCACTTCAGCGTGTTGATTAAATAGGTCGGCAAGAACACTAGACCGCTAACCAAGCTGAAGTAGTGTCCCCCCCCCCCCCCCCCCCGAGCCCAGAACGGTGGGTAGGTTAACCCTACCAATCTATTGGGGGCACTACTACTACTTATACTGGTGCTAGGGGCATTAGTTCCTTTAGGAGCAGTAGTAGTAGTTTCCTTGATGTTATATATTTAAAGCAATTGGCATATTTCGTCTATGGCCTTTCTCCTTACACATGTAACACCAAGGTTTCTTGCCAGAGGAAGAGAAGGTTTGGGACCCACCCACAGAGGAAGACTTTTGGGGACCTTGTGAAAACTCTTTTTTGTCTTTACCTTTCTCCCCACCCTTCTCTTGGGCATTAGAAGAATCTTGGTTCTTCTAGTCACCACCACCTACATGAGATTTATGCTTGACCCTGGTGTGGACCAATTTGTATGCCTTGTTTCCTAATTCATGGGGAGAGGTTAGATCAGAGTCCACCAGGTACTGGTGCAGTTGCTGATTTTTACAGTTATTAAGGATGTGCTCCCTCATCAATAAAGTATACAGTGCATTATAGTCATGTACATCAGTTCTATGAAGCCAACTTTTCATAGCCTTAATAGCACTGTTCACCAAATCAACCCAGTTTTGGGTGTGTCCCTTAACTTAACCCTGTACTGTTCAGTAGTTAAACCAAACCCATTAATGAGGACACTCTTCAAGACAGAGTAGTTGTCAGCATCTCACTCCCTGGTAATGAGAAGTTTGTCTCTACCTTTGTTAGCAAAGGAGAGCCACATGATAGCTGCCCACTGCCCTTAAGGGACCTTCTGAACTTTACAGACCCTCTCCAAGGCAGTAATCCATTCATGGATGTCACCCCCCTCTTGGTAAGGAGGGACTATCCTGCTCAGGTTCCTAGTATCAAAGGACTGCTCCCTGATTCTTGGTTTGCTAGTGCTTCCACCATGGGACCGTAGTCTCAAATTCTTCCTAACCTTATGTACTTCTAGGGTCTCCTTATCAAGGGCCAACTCCTCTTTCTTGAGCCTGAGCTTGGCTATCTCAAGCTTGAGCAGGTGATATTCTATTTCTAAGGAGTCCTCCCTCTGACTAAAAGATGGAGGTCGCTATGAAATTGTTAGAGGCATTGTAATTGACAGAGGGGGATCTAGACCTCCCCATGACTCTTTTTACCCTCCCAGGAGAAATAAAGGGGGACCTACTGCTAGGGACTCCCACTGTACCTTCTGTACTATTCCTTGGGGGATCAGAGCTCACCAGTGTGGAGTCATCAGACTCCTCCTGGTCATGCTCGGAAGTGGGGTCATTGGGGTGAGCCACGCCTGACCCTTCTTCTTGACCTCCATCCATCCCAAAGTCATTCTGGCCTTTCAGGATTCTGAAGGTCTTTCTGCAGGAGCATCTCTGAGTTGTTCTTTGTTTAGTTTACTATCCGTCTTTAGCTTTGTAGGGTCCTGAGTTTCTGGAACTTCAGACCACTGTACCTAGTGGGCTGGGACCCACTGGCCTCCCCAAATAAAGACATGGTAACTAGGTGTAGTGTGGTGTTGCACCTACCTGCTCTTGTGAAACTAAACTTCCAAAGATTGGAGAAAGGGTTGTGCTAGACCCTTAACTACCAATCCAAAAAGTTCAGTAGAACTTACTAATTACAAACATATGTGTGTCTATGCTAGTGATGGCTTTTCACCTAACTACACCTATAGTAACTGGTAAAACAGTGCAGGCTTACATCCCAACTGCTCCACACCAATGTAGGAGGCTGGCTTAGTATATGGCGCACACTTATTTAGGTGATGCACCTTGCACTAATCCAGGCAACCCTTATGGTGATTTTAGTGGTCTTTAATAACCATAACAAGCTCTCAGTGGTAACTGTGGCGAGCAGCCTTCAGGCTTATCTTAAAAGTGTTAAGCAGCTTGTTTTGCCAGTTTAATGACGGTGTGTGGGTTAAACGAAAAAGAACCATACAGTGTATATATAAAAATGTCTATTACACAACACTCACTATCACATTGGTATATCTCCTACATGGATATCAACACAAATACACAACAATACTTCAGTTGCATTAAGTTAAGTAGCACAAAATACAGGGGGTGACCAAACCATAAACAAAAAGGTGGAATGCGAACTGCGACCGAAGTCATGACTTGTACCAGATGACTCAGAGGAGCTGGGGACACAAGGAACCACCCAAGGTAAGTCCCCAGGAACCCCCCCCCGAGGCTGTATGCAGAGTGGAAACACAATCACGTGCTCAATAGAAGTCAATAGGAAAGTCGCTGTTGCAGTTTTTAAGAAGGAGGACCCTTGCCAGTGGACCCTGAAGAAACCTGTGGAGACAGAAGGTTGGAGAGTCACCCCACCTGTGGATAGCCCGGGAACCAAGATACCTACACCAGGGTAGCCGGGGGCATAGGTAGGAAGTGACGTCGGAAACCGCCGTAGACCACAATGGAGGAGCTCGAAAAAGAGGCCGCTGGAGAAGACTGTGCAAGAGTCTGGTGGAATCCAAGGGTGGTTTCTGGAAGAGGAGAACTTTTAAGCAGACTGTACAGAGTCTATTCCACTCTGTAACGCCCTGAACGTCTCAGGATCGTTTAACAGACACGACAATGAGGACGCAACCACTTGTGAAGGGTTAGTTCTTTTAATGAAGGCAAATAAAATACAAAGAACAAACAAAAGTTATAGTCACTGGAATCCTCCAGGCTAAGTACGTTACCAGCCCACAGCACGGATGGTCCTAACCGTCCTCTGCATATACGCCGATCCCGGCGTATGCCAACAGAGGGCAGAAATGAAATGGCCGACAATGCCAATCGGTAGGCTGTGAGGGGCACGAAGAGTGTTGGGGAGAATCGAGGAGTCAGGGAAACACCCAGCCGGGGTCTCTACCTGAAGGGAGCAGCCGCTCAACCTCTTCCTCAGACTGCACCGGGACGCGGAGTCACCTCCTGGTGATGCGTCACCGATACCCCAATCACAAGCAAGAAGACTGAACCGAGAGCAGCCGCTCGATCGATCCTGTGGACTTCCGAGTCTGTAACGCGGCAAACACCTCCTGGTGTGCGTTACAGCTGGCAGTCCCTGTGTCTCTGGTCGGGCTGGGAGTTACGACTCCAACCAGCAAAAGCGCCACTGCGCTTGGACTCAGCCGAGTCAAAAAGCGAAGCTCAATGGTTGACCGGTAGAGCTTCCGGGTCCTTCACAGGTGACGATGGGGCAAGACACGGCCCAGGGAGTAACGACTCGACCTACCTCCGTTCTTGCCTTACTGGAGCACCACTCCGGAACACTGCTCTTCACGAAGCAGGTACATCGGTGTAAACACAATATCCGACAGCCTTGTACCTCCCGGTTCCTCCCTTTATAGGGCGTGTTTTCCTTGAGTTATGTAACAGCTCTCCTGTTTACATAAGGGCGTGTTTCCCTTGAGTTATGTAACAGCTCTCCTGTTTACATAAGGGCGTGTTTCCCTTGAGTTATGTAACAGCTCTCCTGTTTACATAAGGGCGTGTTTCCCTTGAGTTATGTAACAGCTCTCCTGTTTACATAAGGGCGTGTTTCCCTTGTATGACAGGAATTCTTGACAGTACATCCTCCCTCTCAGCGGCTCCCCACGGGTCCAGCGCTGGCAGGAAAACGCCGATGGAACAAGGAGACCAAGCGCGGAGCATGAACCCCTTCAGCCGGTTCCCATGAATGCTCCTCCGGGCCATAGCCTTTCCACGCAACCAGGTACCACAGCTTCCCCCTGCGCCATTTGGACGCCCGTATGCCCGACACTTCATACTCCACCTCCGACTCCACGCATACCGGCCTAGGAGTCCCAGACGGCTTGGAGGGTGCTGGTTTGAGCAATGATACATGAAAGACAGGGTGTATCCGCAATGACTGGGGCAAGCACACCTTCACGTTCACGGGACCCATACACTTGGTAATTCGATAGGGGCCCATGTACTTGGGATGGAACACACTGTTCTTTCGAAACCTCATGTTTCTTGTGGATATCCAGACGTAGTCTCCAGTGCGGTACAGTGGCCCGGGCCTTCTCTTCCTATCTGCCGCAGCCTTGTATCTTCTCTTGGCCTCTATTAGGACAGCCCTTGAGCGCATCAACGTGTCTTTTATGTGTGCCACCCTGTCCGCTGTGGCGGGAATCCTGTCCTCTCTGAACGGATGTAGAAATGGCAAGAACCTGGGATGTTGGCCATAGTTGCTATAGAACGGAGATGACTGTGTGGAGCTGTGAGTGGCGTTGTTATAGGCTATCTCTGCAACCCATAGCAAGTCGACCCATTCTTCCCTGCCCTGGTCCACAAAACATCGCAGATACTGTTTGAGCGTTTGGTTCAGGCGCTCGGTTTGGCCGTCCGTTTGAGGGTGGTAGCTGGTGGACAGGGCGGTCTTAACATGCAGCGCAGTGCACCAAGTCTTCCAGAATTGCGCAGTAAACTGCGACCCCCGGTCCGACACGATCACCCCAGGTAATCCATGCAGTCGTACCACATTCTTTAGGAGTAGTGACGCCAATTCCCCGGCCGTAGGGACTCTCTTGCAGGGGATGAAGTGCCCCATTTTCGTCAAGTAATCCACCACCACCAGTATTGCCGTCATCCCCTGGTCTACCGGTAGGCCCACCACGAAGTCCAGTGATATGCTATCCCATGGTCTATCCGGGGTCGGAAGTGGATGTAAGAGCCCTTGGGTTCGGCCATGGTCGGCCTTCATGGTAGCACACGTAGGACACTCCTGTCCCCACCTCCTGACATCCACTCTCATGGTTGGCCACCAGAAATGCCGTCCCATGCTAGCCACCGTTTTTTCAAAGCCCAAATGACCTGCGCATGGAGAGTCATGGCACCAGATGAATGCTTGTTTCCTTAGCCTAGGCGTGGGTATCAATAGGCACCTGCCCTTCAGGGGTATCCCGTCCTTCAGCTGCCATTCTCTGTGACTGAGGAGCCACCTCCGCCATGCGAATGACCTGATCCCTCTCTTTATTCCCCTCAGGAAAGTATCCGGTTGGATAACCCCCAATACCATCCTCGGGGAAATGATGGAACGCTCGGTTGCAGGCAATGGTTCCTTAACTGCAGATTGACGGGACAGGGCGTCCGCCTTCCGGTTTTCCGTCCCCGGCCGATATGTGATGCGGAAGTTGAACCCCGCAAAGAAGATCATCCACCGCAGCTGCCTGGGAGAAAGGTGTCTAGTGGCCGTCATGAACTGTAGGTTCCGATGGTCCGTGTACACCGATACCACATGTCTTGCCCCCATCAACCAATGCCTCCATTCGGTGAAGGCGTCCTTGATTGCGAGAAGCTCCTTCTCCGCAATATGGTAGTTGCGTTCGGCGTCGTTGAGTTTGCGGGACATGTACGCAACGGGATGAAGCACCCCTGTGTCGTGGTTGCGTTGGGACAAGATAGCCCCCAGCGCCACATCCGACGCGTCCGCTTCCACCACGTAGGGGAGATCCGGATCGGGGTGAGCCAACACCGGCGCCTTACCAAAGGCGCTTTTCAGGGCCTCAAAGGCTTTGTTCGCTTCAGGGGACCAGACAAACTCCTTGGACTTCCTCAGTAGCTGTGTGATTGGGGCCACCACTCCTGAAAATCCATCTATAAACCGCCTGTAAAAGTTGGCGAAGCCAATGAAACTTTGGACGTCCTTCACGCTTTGGGGCACCGGCCATTCTTTCACCGCCTTGATCTTTCGTTCTGCCATCTCCTGTCCCTCTGGACTCAGCATCACTCCGAGGAATTCCACGGATGTGACGTGGAAGTCACACTTGCTGAGTTTACAAAACAGCATGTTTTCCCTCAGCTTTTGGAGCACAGCTTTGACGTGGTGTACGTGCTCCTCCACACTGGACGAATAGATGAGGATGTCGTCGATATATACGACCACGTAGATATCCAACTCCTCTCTGAATACCTCATTCAGAAAGTACTGAAAGGCTGCCGGGGCGTTGCACAGACCGAACGGCATGACGAGGTACTCAAAAAGGCCGAACCTGGTCTTAAAGGCGGTCTTCCACTCGTCTCCGTCCCTCATGCGCACCAGATGGTATGCCCCTTTCAAATCCAACTTGGTGTAGATACGAGCTTTCTTGACCTGTTCCAGAAGTACACTGATGAGAGGCAAGGGGTACCGATTTTTTTATGGTTATCGCATTCAATGCCCTAAAGTCCACACAGGCTCTCAGCTCCCCATTAGCCTTCGGGATGAAGAAGAGTGGCGAGGCGGCCGGAGACTTGGACGGGCGGATGAATCCTAGCTTGAGGAGTTTATCCAGGTACCCCCGGAGATGCACGTTTTCAGGCTCTGTCAGGGCATACAGCCTGCCGCTGCGAACGCTTGCCCCTGGCACCAGGTCGATCTGGCAGTCAAACTGTCTATGTGGTGGTAGCACTTCCGCCTTCACCTCATCAAATACATCCTCAAAACTGTGATAAGCCTGGGGGAGAGCCACATCTTTTTCTGCCGCGGTAGCCACCGTCTGACTCCCGCTCTCATCTGCGTCAAGGGATTCCGTTCTTATTCCACAATGCAGGATGCAATACGGTGACGTCATTTCGATGCGATGTGTTGGCCAATCCACAAAGGGGTTGTGTTTCTGTAGCCACGGCAATCCCAATATGACGCCATATTGGGGCGCTCGGATGATGTTAAAATCGATTTGTTCCAAATGGTTCCTCCCATATCTCATCGGAAGGACCCCCGTGTGCTGTCCGATGGGCCCCGTCACCAATCGCCTTCCGTCTACCGCATAGACGTCTTCGGGTACAGCTTTGGGAAGAAGCACTAGCCCTAGCCTGCATGCCTCGTTGTGGTCCATAAACATGCCAGTGGCCCCTGAATCCACCATGGCCACAACGGGTATCCACTGGTCATGCACTCCCATGTGCACCGTGATAAACAGGTGTCGTTGTCCCTTAGTGACCGAGTTGGAAAGTGAAGGGATGGATGAGTGACTCCGAGATGCCCCTTCTCTGGTCTTGGAGTCCTCTAGTTTTCCGCCGGTATGTCCACCACGGCTGTTACCGACCGGTTGGCCCGATAACGTGACGTCTTCGGTTTGGCAGGGCATTCACGTACGTAGTGGCCTTTTTTGCCACAATATAGGCACAATCCTTGTTTACGGCGTGACTCTTTCTCCGTGGCTGTGAGGCTCGCTCGTATTGCGCTGATGTCCATGGGTTCTCCCTTGGATGCGGTGGAAGTTTCAGGACTTCCCACCGTCACATAGGATGGAAGGGATTTTCCTTTTCTCCCATGATCCCCCTTTCTTTCACTTAGCCTATGTTCCAGCCGTAATACCAGGTTGATAAGGCCCTCACATGTCTTGGGTTGAGGGTCAATATGAGCCACGGCGTCCTTGAGCTCATCGCACAGCCCTTGATGGAAGAGCGCCGTCTGTTTAGCAACAGGCCACTTGGTTTCCGCAACCAGCCTTCGGAACGCGTTGAGATACTGCACCAGGTCGTTGGATCCCTGTCTCAACTCAAGCATTTCACGGTCCGCCGTGTACGAGTCAGCCCTTCTGTCGAATACCTTCAGGAATTCCTCGCGAAAAGCACCCCAATCACATAAGAGGGGGTCGTCCCTGCTCACCAGAGGTACGGCCCATTGTGCCGCGTTTCCAGCCAAATAGGATATAAGGAAAGCCACACGAGCCTGACTCGTGGGGAACGCCTTTGGTTTGCACGATAAATGTAGCGCCACTTGTGTGAGGAATACCTGCACTGTGTTAGGATCCCCACTGTACCTCTCTGGTGTTGCCAAGGGGATGGCTACCGGCATTTCCACTACTACCGCAGGGGTCTGGTTCGTGAGGGAGGTGCTGGGCGTGAGCGGGTCCATTTGGATAGCATCCAGTCTGGCTTTTACATCGGCTGTTTCTTGCCTAGAGGCAGCCACTTCAACTTGCATGGCCGCTAAAGCAGCCAGCACATCATCAAGTGTTGCCATGTCTGTTATCGACCGGGAGACAGTTAGTGTTATTAAGGTCGGATATTTTGTAACGCCCTGAACGTCTCAGGATCGTTTAACAGACACGACAATGAGGACGCAACCACTTGTGAAGGGTTAGTTCTTTTAATGAAGGCAAATAAAATACAAAGAACAAACAAAAGTTATAGTCACTGGAATCCTCCAGGCTAAGTACGTTACCAGCCCACAGCACGGATGGTCCTAACCGTCCTCTGCATATACGCCGATCCCGGCGTATGCCAACAGAGGGCAGAAATGAAATGGCCGACAATGCCAATCGGTAGGCTGTGAGGGGCACGAAGAGTGTTGGGGAGAATCGAGGAGTCAGGGAAACACCCAGCCGGGGTCTCTACCTGAAGGGAGCAGCCGCTCAACCTCTTCCTCAGACTGCACCGGGACGCGGAGTCACCTCCTGGTGATGCGTCACCGATACCCCAATCACAAGCAAGAAGACTGAACCGAGAGCAGCCGCTCGATCGATCCTGTGGACTTCCGAGTCTGTAACGCGGCAAACACCTCCTGGTGTGCGTTACAGCTGGCAGTCCCTGTGTCTCTGGTCGGGCTGGGAGTTACGACTCCAACCAGCAAAAGCGCCACTGCGCTTGGACTCAGCCGAGTCAAAAAGCGAAGCTCAATGGTTGACCGGTAGAGCTTCCGGGTCCTTCACAGGTGACGATGGGGCAAGACACGGCCCAGGGAGTAACGACTCGACCTACCTCCGTTCTTGCCTTACTGGAGCACCACTCCGGAACACTGCTCTTCACGAAGCAGGTACATCGGTGTAAACACAATATCCGACAGCCTTGTACCTCCCGGTTCCTCCCTTTATAGGGCGTGTTTTCCTTGAGTTATGTAACAGCTCTCCTGTTTACATAAGGGCGTGTTTCCCTTGAGTTATGTAACAGCTCTCCTGTTTACATAAGGGCGTGTTTCCCTTGAGTTATGTAACAGCTCTCCTGTTTACATAAGGGCGTGTTTCCCTTGAGTTATGTAACAGCTCTCCTGTTTACATAAGGGCGTGTTTCCCTTGTATGACAGGAATTCTTGACACACTCAGAGGTGACCAAGAGGCAAGGAAGTGCAATGCCCACCAATGTCAGATGATTCAGAAGTGGTGACTGTGTCCTTTGTCTCTCAGCTGTCGGGACAAGGCAACTCTGAGGAAGACAAGAAGCCATGCACAAGCTGTCCCATGTTGGAAGTCAAGGACCAGGGGGTCGGTGTCAGGCGCGAGTACCAACAAGCCTTGGCAGCTGCAACTGGTGTCAAGAACAAAGAAGGAGCAACGTTGGGACAAGCAAGGTCCAATGGACTCACCAAGAGCAGGAGAGTCAGAGCAGGCCACCAGAAAGCAGGGGATCACACTGGAGCAGAAGAAGAGCCTTAAGAAGATCCAGAGGCTGAAGGCACAGGAGTTGCAAGAGTACCTCGAGCACGAGCAGCTTACCAAAAAGGAAGACCCACGCTATAGAGGATCTGGTGAGGATAGTGTACTTGACAGGAAGAGAGGCTGGAGCTTCTTGTAGCCCAAAGATCTCTGGAGTGCAGAGCCAACGAACCTTGGCAACAGCAAGTTGTCACAGTGCACAGGGGTTCGTCCCAGTGATTCAGGCAAGGGATACTGGCGTCAAAATTGCAGAGAGGACAGGTAAGGCCTTCGAGGGAGTTGCAGAACCACCACCTGTGTTGCAGAGCCTTATGAAGTCTGGGGGACATCAGGAGCAGCATACCGGTCCGCTTCATTGTGGTGTCTGCAGATGCAGGAGAGTGACTCCGTCACTCCAAGGGAGATTACTTCAGGTGTCCTTGATGCCCACACATCTGTTGAAGATCCCGGAAGAAGCATAGACACACGACGAAGAAGACTTGCAGAATAACTGGGCCAGGAGCAGCAGGATTCTTCCTTGTTGCGGTCTCAGTTCCAGGTGAAGTCCAAGTGTCCGGACAGTTGAAAAGTGACTTGGTTTCAGGCTTGAATCTAAGGAACAGGTAAGCCTTAAGTACCCTAGGGAAAGGGTTGGAACGACTCGGGGAGGGGGGCCTCAAACAGGAGGGGATGAACAGAGCGGAGGATACTCCCATGTCCTCTGTCCAGTTTCATGCCAGAGTGGGAGCCAAGGGCTCCCTTAACTAGTTCAAACTGGAGTATGCAAGGAGGGCACCAAATGTGCCCTTCAAAGCAGACTGGTGGGGCTGGCAAGTGCCCCCACCCTAATACACTTAAGTCCTGTCTGAGAGGTGGTCACAACTCCCTGCGACAGGAAACCTATTGTTCTACCTTCCCCTGCTTGAGCTTGGGTCAGCAGTAGGAGAAATGAATCGTGTCTGTGGTCAGCAGCAGCATTAGCTTCCTTTCGGACCCTGAAAGGTTGTTACTTGTAGTACGGGGTTACCCAAAGGGAGCCCCCCAGTACATGGAATCATACTTCCAACCCTGGAATTGGTGTTGGGGTATGATTCCAACATGTTTGATACCAAACAAGACCGGGTTTGGTGCAGCCGTTATATAGTTAGACATCTTGTAATGACTGATTTCCACTATATGTACCAAAATGGCTGACCGCACTTACGAAGCCTGGAGAATCTAGTCCGGGGTTTGTAGGGGTGTCCTGCTCATGCAGACCCACCATCACACTCCTACTCTAGCACCCTGCCCTCAGGACTGAGGAGCCTGCCATAGGGGTGACCTATAGGTTTAAGTGTCGTGACCCCAGAAATAAGGCAACTTATATCTGTCATTAGAGTTCAAGCACCAACACTTACAGGCTGTAATTGCAGGCCTGTTGTCACAGTTTAAGTGGACTCCCATGGGTGCCACAATACATGCTGCAGCCCATGGGAGACCCCTGGTGTACCTATGCCCTGGGTACCTTAGTACCATATACTACGGACTTAAAGGGTACACCAGTAGCCAATTGTGAATGTACTGGGGTCCTGATTAGTAGGATCCCAGTCAGACTAGTCAATAACACACTGACACCAGGCAAGAAGTGGGGGTAACCATGAAAGCAGATCCTACTTTCCTACACAGAGCCTTGGTTTGAGCTGTTGGCCTCCAAAGATAACGCACAGTGTCAGTGTTTTGCACACTGGAGTTTCCAAGGCGATTGTCACTTGTTGACGCTTTTTTTAGCGAGTGGAGCTGAGGCCTTCTGTACACCTTTCCACACATACCACTTCTGCCCCAGAATTCTCAAGAAGATCAATAACCACTGGGCCCAAGTCATTCTTGTGGCTCTGGACTGGGAAAGGAGGGTCTGGTATCCTGAGCTTCTGAACATGATCATAGATCCTCCAATCAGGCTGCCCCTTTTGGAAGCAACGGCAAGGGAGAGATCCCATCTGACCTGTCAACTCTCCACCTCCATGCGTGTTGATTGAGCGCTGTTAGTTCATAGCTTTCAACCTTTCTCCTGAAGTATGTGAGGTTATTTTGGTGGATAGGCGTGTCTTCACTAAAACGGTATATGCCTGCTGTTATCAAAAGTGTGTACAATAGTGTACAGAACGGTCTATTGACACTCTTTCTGCCTCTTTATCTACTATCCTTCTTTTCATTCTTACCCTTGCCCAGCAGGGCTCTGCACTGGGTACTCTAAAGGGTTATCTTTCTGCTCTGTCCACTTTCTTGCGGCTGTCAGACCATCCCTCTTTGATTAAATCTCCTGTTGTAAATATATTCTTAAAAGGGCTTGTACATATGTTTCCACCAATGCACTTTGTCATGCCACAATGAGACCTTGATTTGGGTCTCACTTTTCCTATGTGCGCTCCTTGCGAGCCTTTGAATAACATCAAAACAGCCTTTCTGGTGGCAAGAACGTCGGGCCAGAGGGTGAGTGAGTTGCAGGCATTGTCATCCAAGCCTCCATATATGATGGTCTTTGAAGATAAAGTGGTGCTTTACACCCGGGCTTCATTCTTGCCAAAGGTGGTGACCCCATTCCATCAGGGTTAATCTATCAAGCTGCCCTTCTTTTTTGCTCACCCGCATCTCTCTAAGGAAGAGGAAGCTGCGAGAAAGCAGAATGGTATGCCTGGTTGGGGGTGGGTGGGTGGGCAGGTCGGGAAGTGGGTTGCCCAATGTTATGGGCCCTGACTGCTTGGTCGGCCCTCTGGGGCCGACCAAACCAGTCATGCACACTCTGCCTACATAGAGAAAATGACCTCCCAACAGGTGCCCGGCTGGGCGCCGTCCGCACCAATCACAACGCTGCCATTGCAGAATTGTGATTGGCTTACGGGAGGGGAGGGAGGATACCTGCTTCTGGAGAGCAGGAAAGCAGCAGGAAAATGCGGGCGCGGGACCCTGCCAGGAGCAGAGACGGCGCTGGACCCAGTAAGGTACGTTTTTTTATTTATTTTATAAATCCTCCCTGCACAACCCTTCTACAAGCCCCCCCCCCATTCACGAGTCATGTGAACCGAGACTGATAATTTCCTTTGGCACATGCACCTTATTTTCAATCCAACATTGTCATTGTAGCCTACACTCGGTATGGAAATGTGTACTATGTTATAAAAGTAATTTATTCTTATTTCACCCCTAGATGAAGAATAATCCCAAACAGGAAAGAGGTCTGATTCCGGGTGATGATTTTGTTTTACTGCCTGAACCACAAACTGCCATTAGCATCTCTTCGAAAGACACAATGAATATAACAATCTCAAAATGTTCTCTTGGAGTTTTCAGTAATTTAGCAAAGGTAAGAAGTGACAGTAAACTTTGACAATAAACTTACTATATTGTATTTTAATGTTTTTAGATCCTATTGTTGTTTCCAATATAACAATGTATTATTGACTTTACACCTCTGAGTTGAAATAAAAAGAAAGGGCCGTATATATAGTGTTATACCATCCAGTTGCATATATTTAGCAGTTTCTCCCATGTAGGATATACATCAGACCACAAGTCCCATAATGCCCTTCAAAGGATTATAAATATAAACGTAGAAATATAACTGCAAAAGGACTCCTCCACTGTGAACAAGACTGCAGTATTCGAAACGTGTCTGTGGTGTTTGGTGAGCCATGGATGGTGATCAATTTTAAATAAATTTGAAATCTGAAATTCCTGGAGTGCAATGCCATCTCTTGTTTTTGCTGTTAATTTTGGGGTTTGTGGTCAATCCCAAACATCTGCACCAGCAGTTTCAGTGCGCCGTCCTTCGACTGCTTTGTTTGAGTATGTATATATATATTTATATTCACTGAAAAAAAACTAATGTTACAGGAACGTTATGGTTAGGCTCACACTTTAGTCTTACAAAACAAGTGAAATTCAGCAGTTCTGGTTACCAGAGCTAACTTTAACTCACGCCTCCTCAATGCACTGCTTATGACTTCACATATTACGTCACTCATGACATGGTCAGTGACATCACTGATGATATCTCAAATTACGTCACTCATGACATCAATGATCATCCAATGATTGCAAGTGTTTTCTAAAAGTTTGAGTGTTAGATACATATATACTAAAGTACTACAAGAGTTAAATTAATATACTTTGAATACTACTAATGGGTGAAACTATTTGTAACATATATTATGTAAGTGGCTGTGTGACTGTGTGTATCCGTGTGTGATTGGGTATGTGAGTGACTGGATGTGTGAGTGAGTGTGTGGGTGGTTGTATGTGTGAATACATGGGTGTGTGAGTATCTGTATTGGTGAGTGAGTGGCTGTATGGGTGAGTGAGTGGCTATTTGAGTGGGTGTTTGGTTAACTGAGTGGGTGTCGGGAGTGGCTGTATTGGGGAGTGACTATAGGTGGCCCTATGGGTGAGTGAGTAGATGTGAGAGTGCTTCTATGGATGTGTGAATGGGTAAGTAAGTGGTTGAGTGGGTTTCTCTGGTGAGAGGCTATATGAGTGAGCGACTGGGTGTGTGAGTAGCTATATTAGTGAATGGCTGGGTGTATGAGTGGCTGTATGGGTGAGTGAGTGCCTGTGTAAGTAGGTGTATGGGTGAGTGAATGGGTGTGAGTGGCTTTGTGGATTAGTAAGTGGGTGTGTGAGTGGTTCTAAGGGCATGTCGGTGGATGTGTGAGAAATTGTGTGGGGGTGCGAGTGGTTCTGTGGATGATGTCATCGATGATTCCATCAGTGATGTCATCAGCGATGTCACTGACCATATCATGAGTGATGTAATATGTGAGGTCATAAGCAGTGCATTGTGGGGGTGTGAGTTATAGTTAGCTCAGGTAACTAACTATAACTCCTGAAATTCAATGGTGTTGTTCGAGAGAAATCTGAGCTTAACTATACCATCCCTGTAACCTTTGGTTTTTTTCAGTGAGTTTCTAAGATTTTTTTAAATGTCACTTCCTAACTATAACGTCCATGTAACCTTTGCATTCTTCTGTGAAATTATAAAGTGTTTTTAATGTTAAGTAAGATTTCCATCACAATGCACAGTAGGGGGAGGAGGGTTGAACCCACAGACTAGCCTGGCATTGTGCTTCCCCACCCAAGCTTGCTGCTCCTTTCCCCTCTCTTCCTTACCATCCATTGTCCAAGTCCATGACCCTGCTCCCTCATTGCAGCTGTGTGTGTCCGTTGTTCTGCCACTGCCCTTCCTGCCTGCCCTAAACAGTTAACTTGTTGCCCCATCTACCTGCTCCCTACCCTCCATTGTCCGAGTCCATGCAGCAGCCCCCTCCCTCCTGCCCTGCATGGTCCGATGTGCTGCCACTGCCCTCCATTCAGTTTGATGTCCCTGCCCTCAGTTCCCCAATTCTATGCCCCTTCATTGCCCTCCTGCTTAGCCTTTATGCTTAGCTTGCTGCCCCTACTCTCCTTTCCCCTGTCGTCTGTGTACATGGCCATATTCCCTCCTTTCTGCCCACCGTATTCCATGGACCTGCCACCCTACTATCTACTCTGTGTTCTGTTGAGCTGCCACTGCCCCTCCCACCTATCTAGCATGGTCAGATGGCTGCTGCCTGTCCCTGCCACCTCCAACCTGGCTGTCCAAGTTCCATGCCCCTATCCCTCTCTCCTTTCCTCCATGGTCCATTTTGCTGTCACACCCTTCTGATCTCCATGCTCTGTTGGGCTGCAACTGCTCCCCCTGTCTGCAGTGTGTGATCTATTGTGAAGTCTTTTGTATGTGTCTAGCTCCTACCCCACCTTTCTGTCCTCTAAGTTCCCCTGCCCCATCCCATTTGCCCACCATGGCTGTTGCACTGCTATTTACCCTCCCACTTTTCATGCATGGTTTTCTGTGCTGCCACAGGCCCTCCCACCTACCCTGTGTGGTCAGCTTGCAGTCCCTGACCCCCTCCTACCTTCCCTCTGTTGTCTGTGTGTATGTCGTTAGTCTCACTGTTTCCCTCCATGGTATGTTGTGCTTCCAGTGCCCTTTCCCACTTGTCCTTTATGGTCAGTTTGCTACTCCTGCCCTCCATTTTCTATGTAAAGACCCCTATCCCTCCATCCTGCCGTGTCTGGTCCGCTGTCATGCCCTGCTCCCCCTCCTGCCCTTCATAGTCCGTTATGCTGCAGCAGTCCCTCCTGTGTGTCCGGTATGATCAGTTTGCTGCCTTTGTCTCTTTCCCCTCTGCTCTATGTTGTCCATGTGCATGGCCCTGTCCGCTCCCTATTGCTTTCCATGGTCTGTTGTGCTGCACTGCTATCCCACTTGCCCTGTCTGGTGTATTGTGCTGCTGCAACCCCTGATGCCTGCCCTGTAAGGTCAGTTTGGTGCCCCTGCTCTCTCTTATCCAAGTCCATGTCCTTACCCCATTCCTCCTGCCCGCCGTGATCCAATGTACCATAATTGCCAACATATTTAACTGACAGAGATTTGGAAAAATAAAACCTGGGGAATAGATTTTCCAATTTCACTTAAATCCAAAAAAAGAGGAGACTTTAGGTAGGAGACAGCTAAAATAAAGCCCCTTTGGCCTCCTGCCTGAATCAGGTCAGTTGGCATGCATGGTTGTACTGCCACTGCCTCTTTCTTCTGCCCTCAATGGTTTCAAGGATCAGGCACTGCCAAGGGTCGGCAGCTGTCTGGAAGGCGATTCCACGTAGGTATATCGATGGTGCCTGACCCTTGATGAAAGTGTGACTACAGGACAACACCACGCTCCAGACTCGCATAACCCTAAAAAAACTCAGAAAAAGGATAATCCCCAAGGACAGAAGATCAAGACCGATGAGAGCCTTAGGCCTCACGTATGTGCATCGTATGCATGCGTAACAAGGCAGGGATACATTAAACAGCCCTGACAAAGTCCCCCAGACCCGGATGGGCTCTTAGTCTGATAGAGACCTCTAGCTGTAGATTCCTTTACTTTTAAATTCTCCCCAAGTGGCAGTCTGAATCTGGAAATTTTTCAGCAGTAACTCTGTGCGCCGGGGGATGGTGTTGTACGGCTCCGTTATGATGATGTCTCCAGACATGATGTCAGTGGAGCCATATAAGTCCCCTCCGGTGCGCGGACATCAATTTCTTCTTTTCTGTGCTACAACGGGGATCCAGAGAAGCTGTTCCTCAGGCCTCTTATGTTTGGCCTACTTTGATGCCTTTTTGCATCAGGGAACAGTGTGCCTATGCCTTGGGGTTTTGAGCTATGCAAGACCTGTATTCGACAGATGTCGGCTATGGATCCTCATCCCATCTGCATGTGGTGCCTAGGAGAGCACCAAGACTCTGAGGAGTGCGACGCCTGTAAGCAGCTGAAGCCTAAGACCTTGCGGGAAAGGCAATTGAAGTTGCTGATGGCGTGGCTCTCCTGATCAGAGTCCAGGTAATACCTGTTTCCTTCCTGCTTTAAGGTTCCTGCCTGGGGCTGTTCAAGGCGCCGCTCACCCAAGTCCCGAAAATTCTGTCATAAGGGATTGACGTCACGGAGACCTTCAGCCTCACGGCATCATGGCATAGTTGCTGGTTACTCCCGTTCCTTACCGGAGGATGTAGCATAAGTCGACCCCGAGCCTCCCTTCTTAGTTGGGGCGACTATGACCCAGATGCTGGCATATTTTCATGCCCTGCATTCCTTTTTTGGGGCCATGCCTCCCCTGGTGCGCCTTTATGCCCCAAGGAGGTAGAAGGTACTGTGATTGTAAACACGCTGGCGGGTCCGCCCTCAGCGCCGGTCGAGGGCCTCGACTCCGTGCCTGGAGCCATTACCGCATTGGTACACAGCCTGGTGCGGCTTCCACTTGTGATGCTGGCTTCATTGGATGAGGTGGTACTGGAAGTAGATATGACGCCGCAACGACGCCGGAGACACCGTTCATGGTGCATGCCGATGTGGCATTGTCCTGAAGTCGAACGGCACCGGAGATGTTGCTCATACCCACCGTGCCTTCTTCTTTACGTTCTGAGGATGAAGCTAGTTCTGTTACTATTTCTCCAGCATTGCAAGGTGACTCCGCAGCCGCTAGTGATGTCAACCGGTTGGTCTTGGTCTCCCTCTTATAGGAGGTTCTTTGGCAGCATTTGGTGGGGACAGTAGTCTGCAGCCCTCTTCTAATTATGATCTTCTTTCTCTGCCACAAATGGCGACAGAGGCTAGAGCAGCTTTTGCTGAGGTTATAAATAGAGCTGCTGAGGTCTTGAAATTACAGCTTCCTTCGGTGACTTTGTCATCTGACCCTTTAATGGATCTGTGTCATCAGGGTGTCACAGGTGTTGAACCGTTACTACCTTATGGAGAGTCCATGTACGATATTCTCCTTGGTACTTGGGCGAGGCCGGTGTCAGGTATCTCTATTGATTGTGCCATTTCCCCACCATCGTCCTGCTGTGGACGACCCTGCTTGTCTTTCTCAACACCCTTTTGCTAAAGGATTTGTCAAGCAAACTGCTACAACTTTGCCAAATTTGGATGTTTCGCTTTACTTCCACCAGGTAGAGAGTCTAGGTGGTTGGATCTGTGTGGCCGAAATATCTTTGTGTCGGCTAGTTCGGCCTTGAGGTCTTTAAACAAATCTTGTGTCTTAGGAAGGGCTTCATATGCTTTGTGGGACTCTGTCAACCATCTTCTTCCTTCCCTTTCTGAGGGGGTCAGGGCAAAGTTTAATATTAAATCAGCAATGGTCACCACCGATGGCTCAATCTGTTGCTCTCCGTAGACACGCTTGGTTGCGTAAATCAAGATTCCCAGATAATGTTCAGGAGAGCTTGAAATACATATCCTTTCCTTTGATGGTGTTTGTTTATTTGACAGCCATGCAGATTCAGCTATACAACGCCTCATGGCTGGTCACTTGTAGTTTGGCCTTATCAGGTTTTCTGCTTATCCTTTATATAGCCAAGGCTGTGGATCTTAGGTTAAGGATTTAATTCCTGCTTCTGCTGTTGTCTTTGGAGTGTTGAAGTAATAAGCACTACTTCTTTCTTACAAGTGAGTGTTTTTGACTCCGGGCTTGACTTTTTAATCTTGTTTTTCTTTTTGCAGCTGTGTAGCTGATTTGGTCTTTTATTTACTCTGATGCGGAGCTTAATCTCAAGAGTTGATATCCCTTCTTGGGACTACGACTTACACTGCATGGAGTATTGGTTTTCTATTGTATAGCTCTTTAAGTATACTACTTTCGTAGTCTATTTGTTTACTATTAGCTGTATATCAGAGAAAACTATCTAAGTCCTTCTTGGACAGTAGTGTCTGAAACAGATCAAACTGTTTAGTTCATACATTTCATGGTAGGAGTTTTTAGGCTTGATAGAAAGCTCTTCTTACTACTCACCTACAACACTTTTTCTCATCTGGCGGAAGGTTAGATATTGCCTGTCCTCTTGGTTATGCATCTAATTTTTCCCTGTGCTCAACAGTACATGAGAAATCATGGCTGCTGCTTCTTGAAGAAGTATATATATATGTGTGTGTATATATATATATATATATATATATATATATATATATATATATATATATATATGTAGGTATATACTTTTTTTTTTTTTTTTTTTTTTTTTTTCAAAAACCTTTATTGTTCCATCGAAGAGTACACCGCTATTCAGCCAACAACCCGGAGGCAGGCAGCTAGTATACGAGGCGGAGCTCCGCCCAAGCATTTGAGATCGTACTTTCAAACGGCAATACAGCATTTTACAATGGAACAAACAAAACGGAACTAAGAAAGAGCCCGAGTCGAAGGAAAGCAAACAGTAAATGATCGAAATGACATAATCATCTTCACGCTGCGCCCACAGCCCGCCCAGACAGAGCAAGCGACAGACAACCCCCCTCAGAGAACGAACCCCAAATCTCAGATCACTTATGCCAGGCGGATCTCCACTTACAGCACCCCACAGTCTAACTCCAACCTCTCCACGTCATTTAAGCCACGATCAGCCCGCTTGGTCATCTTCCAACGCTGTCGTACTAGCCAACCAGTCTACCAGTGGCTGCCAGATATCTACAGGCCGCGAGCGCTGCGGCAGTTGGTCCCAGTATGAGGTCAGCTGCTCCCTACAGTACACCGCCGATCTTATCCAGGCCTTCACGTTTGGCGGCATTGTCTTCTTCCAGTGTAGCGCTACCTGACGCTTAGCAAGTAATAATAAAATGGCCACAAGCCTACGTGAGGTCTTGGGCACATTTCTAACGAATCCCAATAGGGCCACAAGTGGGTCCGGCCCCAGTACCATCCCCACGATCTGCCCCACGGCATTGAAGACTGCAATCCAGAAGTCGCGTATGGGGCCACACACCCAGACAAGGTGATAGAACGCGGCATCCTGCGCACCGCATCTCCAACAGCACGCATCAGGCCGCAGACCCATCCTACACAATTGAGTGGGCGTCCGGTAGGTCCGGTGCAGATAGTTGAAGTGTACCAACCGCAGCCTATAATTAGGGGATAGGTTTTCAAGTTGGGAGCAACAGTACTCCCACTGCTTCTCGGTAATAGATATACCCGCTTCAAGTTCCCACGCGGATCTGGAGTCAGTGTGCGCAACCGGAGCCGTGCTTTGAGTAGCTCTATAGATCCGTGTGATTAGTTTGCGTGCGGAGGAGTTTGAGAGTACGTCCTCCAAGGCCGCAATCGTCGGCGGAGCCTCTGGAAACATAGGGTACCTGCCCTTGCAGGCGGACCGCAGTTGATAGTAGAGAAGAAGCTCCGAGGCCGTCGGTTCCGGCGCTGCCGCCATGTCCCGCACTGTGAGGAAGGTATCGTCCGGGTACAAGTCTCCCGCCACCTTCAGTCCGCAGGCCTGCGCCCGCCGCGCCACTGCCGCGTCCGTCAATGGCCCCAATAGTGGATTATCCGCGAGGGGCATACTCGGCGCATATAAGTCATCTACGCCTGCACGTTTGGCAATGCTTGACCAGGCCCAGCGTACCATCTCAACAGTGTCAATGTCGTCCCTGGAGCGTCTGTATCTCTGATATGCCGCTGCACGAAGGGGGCAGGGGGCCGCAACATCCATCTCGATGGCCACGTGCGGCTGGTAAGGGATCGGGTGCTGCCAGTAGTGCAGATATTGGGCCTGAGCACTGTACGCATATAGCTCCATGTCCGGGGCCGCGAGTCCCCCCTGACGGAAGGGAAGTGTGAGGAGGTTCCAGGCCACTCTGGGCTGTTTACCCGCCCAGACCAGTTCAATCAAGGCGGAGCGGAGCCGGCGAAAGAACGACTTAGTGAGTGGCACGGGGATGTTTACGAATAAGTAAAGAAACTTAGGAACGACCACCATTTTAGCAATTGCTATGCGGCCCATCAGAGATAGTGGCAGCGTTTTCCAGCGCTTCACTTTGCACTCCAGCCAATCCACGGCCACCCCAAAATTGGCCAGCCATATGTCCTGTATCGATCGGCTAAACCGTATGCCCAGGTATTTAATCTCATCAGTGACCCAGTCAATCGGGAATTCCATGTGGCATTGACTCGTACCGTCCGTCAGCGGGAACATCGCCGACTTTGACCAGTTGATATCGATACCCGTGAGGCCGCTGTACCTTGTCACCTCACGCATCAGTGGGTCGAAGTTTTCCAATGGATTCATCATATATATGGTTATGTCGTCGGCGTACATAGAGACCAGCAGGCCACGCGACGTGAAGCCGATACTGCGATGAGTGTGGTGTTGGCGCAAACGAGCCGCCAGCGGCTCCGTCGCAATAGCGAACAGCAGTGGCGACAAGGGGCAGCCCTGCCGAGTGCCTCTTGTTATGGGGATCGGGGAAGACGTCTGACCATTAACCCGTACCCTAGCCGTCGGGTGATTATAGATTATTCCAATACGCCTGGCAAAGGAGGGGCTGAAACCCATGCGAGTGAATAGCGCCCGTAGGAATTTCCACTCTAGTGAGTCGAACGCCTTAGTGGCGTCAAGCAATGCGGCCGCGGCTTGTACCTTGGGATCCAAATAATGCAGGAGCCCAAACAGCACTCTTAGATTGTGGGAAGTGGACCGCCCCATCACAAAGCCCGACTGATCGGATAATGCTATCTGAGGCAGCATAAGTTTCAGGCGGTCAGCGAGTAGTTTCGCGTAGATTTTGGCGTCAAGATTAATTAGCGAGAGTGGGCGATATGAGTCCGGGGTAACAGGATTCTTGCCAGGTTTAAGCAGCGTAATGATGAGGGCCTCTCGCATCGAGGCAGGGAGGATGCCAACCTCCATCGCTTCCTCAAAAACATTATGCAAGCGAGGGACCAGTAGGTCTGCGTATTCCTTGTAGAAGGCTGCCGTCAGCCCGTCTGGGCCTGGTGCCTTGCTGAGCGGCATAGCGGCTATAACCGCTCGAATGTCCTCCTGCGTGAAGGGGAGGTCCATATATTGTCGGGCACTATTACTGAACCACGCAAGAGCTATGGTGTCCAGGTAATCACTAATAATAGTGTCGTCAGGGGACACCTTAGAGGTGTACAAGTCCTTATAGTAGTCTGTCATCACCGCCAGTATAGCCGGAGGATCTCGAATCACTGCACCCCCCGACTCCTGTATCTCAAGAATATGCTCCGACCCGCGTGGCGGGCGCAGCAGATTTGCTAGTGTTCGGCCAGCTCTATCACCCTCTCCGTAACGCCTGGCCTGAGAATCCCTGGACAAGAACCTGACCTCCCTCTCAGCCTCCTCTTGATACTCGGTCAGTTTCGTCCTGAAGTCTGCACTCGCACCACCAGACGGGGTTGCCACCATCGCAGCTTCAAGTCGAGCCAGTTCAGACTCCAACCTGCCGAGAGTAGCTCTAATGGAGCGTAAAACCCCAGTTTTTAGCGCCATACAGTGGCCTCTTGTCACAGCTTTACAGGCCTCCCAGAGCACGCCAGGTGAATCTACTGAGCCCTCGTTTAGTGCGAAGTATTCCTCCAGTTTTTCCCGCAAAGAGTGCTGGAAGACCTGGTCGCGCAGAGCCCGGGACGGGAATCTCCAACTAAACGGCTGAATGTACTGCGGCGGGGTGGATATCGTTAAGCAAACCGGGGCATGATCAGAGAGTGACCGCGGCAAGTGAGTCACCTCTAACACCGATGAGTGCAGATCTCTGGACAGCAGCCAGAAATCCAATCTGGACCAGGCAGCACGATGAGCCGTGATACACGTACCGGCGCGGGTCTCAGGGTGCAGTGTCCTCCAGGAGTCCACCAGCCCTGCCTCTTGCATAATATGGCCAAGCGCCTCCGACGCCCTAGGGTGATGTTCCCGAGTGGTGCCCTGCCTATCTGCAGCATCTGACAGTACCACATTATAGTCTCCTCCCCACAGTATCGCAGCAGGTCCACAGTTCCGCACCTTATGCCACAATCCCTCGTAGAAATCTGGATTATCGTCATTCGGGCCATAAACATTCACCAGAATCACTCTCGCGCCGCACAGCGAACCTACCAACAGAACAAACCTGCCCCCCACGTCCCTGATTTCCTCATGCGTCCTCCAGTGAAGCCCTTTTCTGATAAGTATCGCCACTCCTCTAGAGTAGTTAGAGTAGTGAGCGTGAACTACCTCACCCCATCGGTTGTGTCTGAGCAGCTGCGCAGCATTGTCCGTCAGGTGCGTCTCCTGCAGAAGGCAAATGTCCGCACCCTTCCTAATCAGAAAGGCCTGTATCAGTCTCACTTTCCGCCTATCATTCATGCCCCGTACATTCCAGGTAATACACTTTATGCTATTCACCGCACCATACGTGTTAACAGAGTTCGGGCAAGCCGCAAGCATACACCTACCCCCCAGTCACCCGGCCAAGTCACGCCAAATCTCGAAGCACGCATTTCCAATCCAGCGGGTCCCAATATATGAGGGCGGCAATGCCACAGCAATCTGTACGCCCGCCAACAGGGCAGGGAACCTCCAACCAGGCACCAAGCAGGGAAATAGAACTCGAGCAGGCCACGGACCCGTTCCTCGTTGCATCGATTCCTGCAGCCCGTCCCTGTCAGACAGCACACATCCCACCCGGCCAGCTGGGCAGCCTGCCCGGTAAATACCAGTACACCTCTTGCTAGGTGACTGTCGACATGACAGCGCGCTGCGCACAACGTGCGATTCAATAGCAGTTTTCGCCACCTCCGACCCGGCTCTGAAACTTAAATAAAACACAACAAAAACCCCCAGCCCCAGCCAAACCCCTAACCCTCCCGCTCCAACCCCCCAATCAGGTTGTGCAATGAACTCCCTGGACCCCCTCCCAACTACAACAACTGTAACTACAGTCTCTAAATGTGAACAGTGAATGGGAATCATCCCTTGAGGTACGCAGGTTGGCCACCTACAGGCCCTGTACTTGTGACAGGGCGATCGAGCGCGAGACTAGTGTACCAGCTCAAGGACCATCCCCCCCCAATCCCGCAGCCCTGCTCAGCTCCCTCATAGCATCTGAAATTGGAACTCCAGGGAATTAAACATTCTCAATATGGCCCAGCACAGCGTAGACAGGCGACACCCAGCGATTTAACAAGATGCAAACAGGAGTAGTCATTCAACGTCACTTAGCCTGTCCCGCTGGTCCGGGTCAACTGCCGGCGTCTGAGCCTTTTGGTCCTTTAACAGTTGTTTGGCATATTTCATAGCCGCCTTAGCGTCAACAAAAAAGGATGGCTTACCGGGACCTTGGACCCGGAGTTTAGCAGGGTAGATGAGGGAGTATTTGGTGCCCGCCTGTTGAAAAAGTTTCTTCGCCGGCAAAAATTCCCTTCGAGCGGCTTGAACCTGCATCGTATAGTCCGGGTATAGTGCAATGTGGTTGCCCCTGTATTGCAAGTCCGATATGTCCCTTGCCATTCGTAAGATCACGTCCCGGTCCCTATAATTCAAGATTCGTGCAATAATAGGCCGGGGCGGTGCACCGGGTTTAGGCCTGGGCCCCAGTGATCTGTGAGCCCTCTCGACCAGGAACATCGGAGACAATCCCGACCCAAACAGATCCTTACACATTTGTTCAACAAAGAGCTCCATGCTGGTTATGTCCGTCGTTTCCGCCACACCCGTGATGCGGACGTTGTTGCGCCGCGAGCGCGCCTCCAAATCCTCATTTTTCTGCTGAATGAGTGTTAGAATCTTCTCCATGCCCCGAAGTTGGCCGGCAAGGCCGGTCTGATTTTCCTCCGTGTCGGCCACACGTGTTTCGAGCGATTCCACTCTCCCCTCTTGTTTGTCCATGCGGGAGGTGATACCGTCCATGCGGGCAGCCAGCGCATCCATTTTGCCATCGATGCCATGTAAGCTTGTTTTCAGTTCCTGAAACATGGCCTTAATGTCCGCCTCCTGAGCACCACTCTGGTCCGCTCGAGAAGATTCGGCCTCACGGAGGTCTGGGTCTGGGTCCGGCGGCTTCTGCTTGGACTTGTCGAAAGTGATTTTCGGCTGCCGCGTGTCCGGTTTGCCCATGGCCACTCACCAGCCGCCACCCGGCGCCGCGAGTATGCCCTGGCGGCCGCGACCAGTCGCCGCCGGTCGCCGACCCTCAGCGTCTCACCGAGGGCAGCAGGGCGGTTAGTCCCAGTAGGTAGGCTGAATGGCTGGGCCTCCAATAGCGGGGCGCGCACCCTAAGCAGAGCAGGCGGGGAGAGTCACAGCGCAGGCCGCCGGAGCAGGACAACCTTAGTACAGCCGTGCACTGTCCCAGGTCAACGCTCCAACCTCACCACAGTATTGTCGGGGCATGTACGGCAGCCGACCTCGTCTCTCCGATCGTCTCCCTGGAACCTTCGACCATGGGACTTCTGCTTCAGGCAAAATGGCCGCCACTGCGATCAGCCGCCCGGGCCCGTCGCCGTGCGCCGTCGTGCAATCCAGGGGCGGACGTTCGGCGGTCTTCCACACCAGCCGCCGCTTCCTCAGCTTCACTCCGACAACCGTAGGGGGTGAGACCTTCGCCGGGGTGCGCGTTTCTTTGGGCGAGCGAACAGCCTCTGCCTCACCCCTCGGATAGGTTTCGGGCACTCCACACGCAAGGCCCCGGCTCTAGCGAATGGTGTAGGCCGCCACGACTCCGCGCCGCCCGCGGGCCGCTCTCCGTCCACAAGCCGCCGACGGGGTCAGAAAAGCCAGAGCACAGGGCGGACACCCAGGACTACCGTCTCGGGCGGGGAGGACCGAGCTCGCACCCCAGTTCAGCTAATAATTGAAGGATTTCTGTGCTCGATCGGCGGAGCTGCGGTTTCAGGCAGCCATTCCGCTCGGCCGCCAAGCCACGCCCCGTATGTAGGTATATACTTATTGGCTTTACGAGCACATTTTGTTTGGTATCATGTGTAGTTGTATGTGCTTATTGCTGACAAGGTTTCATTTCATCTATGATTTCTTTTTTAATGTTCCGAGTTTTTCTTAGGATATATTTTGGTTACTGCACTAATAGTTGCATTTCTTTTTGTTACATATGTTCAATCTTCATATGCAAAAAATATAATAATAAATATATATATATAGGTTTGACAAAGGCAACCATGGCTGCTGAAACGTGTTACCAGTTGTTTGTGCCAATAAAGCGTCTTTGAGCGATCCCGAGCGTGCTGGAGCCTGTCTTGATAGAATGGCAAGCGTGTGGAATATATAAATAACACATATATATATATATATATATATATATATATATTCACTGAAAAAAACATAGGTTTCAGGCACGTTATAGTTAGGAATTAGCATTTAAAAAACCTTAGAAATTCACTGAAAAAACCATAGGTTTCAGGGGCGTTATAGTTAGCTGGACTTTTCACTCGTACAAAACCATTGAAATTTCCCTGTTATTGTTAGTTCAGCTAACTATAACTTGCACGCCCGCAATGCACTGCTGATGACGTCACATATTACATCACTCATGACATGGTCAGTGACATCACTCATGACATCACTGATGACATCTCAAATGACATCACTGATGACATCATCCAGTGAATGTGTGTTTTTCTGAAAATTACATATGTTTTATATATGTATATCTCAAGGTCGATGGAAGAATAAATGGGTATATAAGTGTCTAAATGGATGATTTGTTTTTGAAAAATTGATTGTATAACTGACTGATTAAGTGTATCTTAGTGAATACATGGCTTAGTGAGTAATGTTTAAATATGTAAATATCTGTATCAGTCTCTCACTTTGTGTATAAGTGGCTGCATGGGTTGGTGAGTAGCTACATGAGTGTCTATATAGGTTAGTTGGTTTTTTGACTATCAGTATGAGGGTCTGAGTGTCTGTATGGTTCGGTGGGGGGTATTACGTAGTGCATAGGTGCATGAATGAGTGACTCACTGTTTGTATGTGTTGAAGACAGCATGTGTGCAGGACTGTATGGGTGGATGAGTGTGTGCATGGGTGTGTTAGTGAGTGATAGACTGTCTCAATAGTGTCTTTATGAGTAACTACATATGTTTTAAACTAGTATATGTGACTATTGGTGTATATAAGTGAGTATATGTGAGAGTGAGAGATTGAAAGAGTTCCTGTATGAATAAGTATGTTTCTATAAGTGATTGTTTAAAAGACTAATTATGTGTAAGTTTCTGTAGAAGTAAGTGTGGTGGTGTGTGTATAACTGTATATGCAAGTAAATGGATGTTTGATTCTTTATTAGCATGAGTGACTATGTGTGTGAGTAACTCTATGGATGAGTGGCATTGTGTAACAGGATGTATAGGTGTGTGAGTACATATGATGAGTGAGTACATGTATGAGTGACTGTATAGGACTGTTGGTGAATGAGTGGATGTGTATGTGGATCTTACAATTACTGAATAGGTTGTTGTAACTGGTATTGGTATGTCCATTGTTTTGAACATTGTAGTTTCTATTTTTGAATGTGTGCATCAAAGGTTATATTAGGGGAAGAGGAGGTCTGCCACTGTATCACAAGGATGATGTCATCAGTGATGTCATTTGAGATGTCATCAGTGATGTCATGAGTGATGTCACTGACCATGTCATGAGTGATGTAATATGTGACGTCATCGGCAGTGCATTGCGGGCGCGCGAGTTATAGTTAGCTGATCTAACTATAACGGGGGAATTTCAATGGTTTTGTACGAGTGAAAAGTCCAGCTAACTATAACGCCCCTGAAACCTATGGTTTTTTCAGTGAATTTCAAAGGTTTTTTAAAATGCTAATTTCTAACTATGCCTACAGAGATAGGACATGTGAAGAAAGAAGAAAAAACGCACAGAAAGAAAAAAAAGAAATGCAGAAAGAAGCAACAGAAGTCCTCAAAGACGAAGAAAAGTGCAGGAAGAAGGATAACGTGCAGAAGAGCAGAAAGCAGCCTTGTTGCAAAAGCATCCTGTACCCTCAACTTTTTTCAGACGGATACTGGTGGTAACTGAGTCTGACTAGCCAGTCCTAGAGCCAGTGCTATGTTAAAAGACACTCAGAATACAGTGAAAACACCTACATACACTAGGGAACACTATGCGTTGGGGTCCCCCTGTGATCAGCATGACCTCCTCTGTAAGCCCCTAGTATATAATAGGGCAGGGGATTAAAACTACCTCTTAAAACGCGCCACAGGGCGTGTTTGCACACGTCACCTCAGGCCCCGTCCCCTCACATCCCCACTGTGTAAACACGCCCTGTGGCCATTTTAAGTTGGGACATTAAGTCCCCTTAAATCCTGAGGGTCCCTGGGGTCCAACTAGACCACTAGGTACCTCCAGTAAGCGCCACAGAGCTGCGTTGCAGAGAGATGTAAAAAGGGGCACGGCCTAGACCACCTCTCTGCAACGCAGCGGAGTGGTGCTTACTGGAAGCACCTGGTGGGCTAGTTGGCCCCCAGGGTCCCTCAGGATTGAAGGGGAATTATTTCCCCAACTTAAAACGCGCCACAGGGCTTGTTTGCACACGTTAACTCAGGCCCCGTCCCCTCCATTCACCACTGTGTAAACACGCCCTTTGGCCGTTTTTAGTTGGGAGATTAAGTTCATTTGAATCCTGAGGGTCCCTAGGGTCCAACTAGCCCACTAGGTACCTCCAGTATGCGCCACAGAGCTGCGTTGCAGAAAGGTGTAAAAAGTGGCACGGCCTGGACTACCTCTCTGCAACGCAGCTCAGTGGCGCTTACTGGAAGCACCTGGTGGGCTAGTTGGTCCCCAGGGGCCCTCAGGATTGAAGGGTGAATTATTTCCCCAACTTAAAACGCGCCATAGGGCGTGTTTGCACACGTCACCTCAGGCCCCGTCCCCTTCCTTCCCCACTGTGTAAACATGCCCTGTGGCCGTTTTTTAAGTTGGGAGATTAAGTCCCCTTGAATCCTGAGGATCCCTAGGGGCAAAATAGCCCACTAGGTACGTCCAGTAAGCGCCATTGCAGAGAGGTGTAAAAAGGGGCACGGCCTGCACCACCTCTCTGCAACGCAGAGCAGTGGCACTTACTGGAAGCACCTGGTGGGCTAGTTGGCCCCCAGGGTCCCTCAGGATTGAAAGGGAATTATTTCCCCAACTTAAAACGCGCCACAGGGCATCTTTGCACACGTCATCTCAGGCCCCGTCCCCTCCCTTCACCACTGTGTAAACACGCCCTGTGGCCGGTCTAAGTTGAGAGATTAAGTCCCCTTGAATCCTAAGGGTCCCTAGGGTCAAACTAGCCCACTAGGTACCTCCAGTAAGCGCCACAGAGCTGCGTTGCATAGAGGTGTAAAAAGGGGCGTGGCCTCAGAACACCTGTCTGCAACGCAGCTCCCTGGCGCACACTGGAGATACCTGTTGGGCTAGTTGGCCCTCAGGGACCCTCAGTATTGAAGGGGAATTAATTCCCCAACTTACAACTGGCCAGGGGGCGCGTTTGCAGAGTGCTGCAAGGAGGGGGCGTGGCCTCCAGCGCGATGCCGGTCTTTTATTTATTTTATTTTTTTAAGAAGGAGGGCTGTGTGGCCCCCCTTATTTTTCTAATTAACTGGCCCTGGGTACCCCAACCCCCAGGGCCTGCACCCTAATTTATTTTGTTGAAAAAAATTAATTTGGCCCTCCCAAAGCCTTAATCGGCCCCGGGAACCCCAACCCCCGGGTCATGGCCTTTTTGTAATTTAAATTCTTTAGGAGGGGGCTGCGTTGCCCCCCTCCTCAGGCCACTTACGGCTCCGGGGACCCCATCCCCCGGGGCCGGTCTTTGTTTTTTATTATTTTAAAAATATATATATTTATAGAAACACCTAGGAAATGCTGGACAAACCGTATGTACCCATCACCATGACGATTTGCGTGATATTCATTAAAAGGCGACTATGCATAGAATGAATCCACATGGAATGTATTTACACCGCTAGTGAAGCTCTGACGTGTCTGACGCCCTACCGTGCCTAATCCCGGCGCCCCCGCCGGTGGGTACTCTCCAAGTAGACACCCTTGTCGTTTATTTATACAAACATGGGTAGCTATTGACGGGCACATTTAATTTACACGCACACCCAGCCATTCAAAGGGGATTCGACAAAAATTCGACCAAACTATGCAAGAAACCCCCCTCACGGTTAATAAAAAACACATCCACCGCCGGATGTGTAATACTTTTTATTTTACTCTCTGGAAAGGAGACAAACCTCACTTGAGTCACAGCGTGCTCCTGGCTGAGCCCAATGCTGTGTTACACCCACCAGTGCCCGCCGATTGCCTCACACCTCTGTGTTGTATTCCATCAGCTAGTGCGGATGCTATGACACTCTCTAGACCATGTGCACTGTAACACCACCCCGTGAATATGTCATGCCACACTTGCCTTCGCACGGGTTATATTGCCCCATCTAACGTGCCTTCCTCGATGTGTATGTTATAACGCACAGCGCTATGCCATACATATTACAATCTGGGATCCATATCTTTGTCACAGTGCATATGCAATGTTACACTCCCCAGCACATATTTTATATTACAATTTTAGAGACTAGTTATGTTACACACCACTGCCCTGTGCATATTACACTCCAAGGCGCATATCGCATAGGACGCGCTAGTGCCTGTGCTATCTCGCGCTCTCCAATGAATCGGTCATTGCGCACAATGTATTGCATATTATATTTCACGCCCCGGTTCATCTTATATCACACTTTTTGGTGCATAGTTTATACCATATACTACATCTAGTTTTCATTTTCAATCGTGCTTTCAGGACTATGTTCTATATAACACTGCGTCCACCTACCCTTTTCAGGGGCATTACATTTTGCGATGGGGGTGGAGGGTCAGGGGGTGTTTCTGCCAAGTGAGCCTGGAGTCACAGTCACAAACGTCCTCTTCTTCCTGAATAAAAGTGAGATTATGCTGCATACTTGTTCATATTTTAAGTAGTTCGCACAGACACACATTTTAAAAACAATAAAGTTCCTAATACCCACCTTCTCTGAAGAGTTAGCTTGCTGCCCCATCCACCTCCTCCCTATCCTCTGTTGTCTGAATCCATGGACTAGCCTCCTCCCTCCTGCCATGCATGGTCTGATGTGCTGCCACTGCCCTCCATTTAGCATGATGTACCCGTACACTCCTCCTGCCCTCCATTGCCCAATTCTATGGCCCATCATTGACCTCCTGCTTAGCCTCTGTGCTTAGCTTGCTGCCCCTATTCTCCTTCCCCCTGCCCTCCGATGTCTTTGTGCATGCCCCTGCTCCATCCTTTTTGCCCACTATGTTCCATGGACCTGCCACTCCTATCTACTCTGAGTGTTCTGTTGAGCTGCAACTCCCCTCCCACCTGCCTAGCATTGTCAGATGACTGTAACCTGTCCCTGCAACCTCCACCCTGCCTGTCCACATGCCATGCCCCTATCCCCTTCCTCCTGTCCTCCATGGTCCATTTTACTGCCACACCCTTCTGCCCTCCCTGATCTGTTGTGCTGCAACTGCTCCTCCTGCGTGCCCCGCGCGGTCTGTTGTGAGGCCCCTTCCCCTGAACTCTCTTGTCTGTGCCCAGGTCCTGACCCTCCCTTCTATCCTCCATGGTCCTTTGTGCATGCCCCTGCACCCTCCTTCTTGCCCATCATAGCCATTGTGCTGCCACTAACCCTCCCGCTTGCCATGGATGGTCTTCTGTGCTGCCATGGCCCCTCCCACCTTCCCTGTGTGGTCAGCTAGCTGCCCCTGACCCCCTCCCACCTTCCCTCCATGGTCTGTGTGTATGCCAACATAGTCTCATTGTTGCTCTCCATGGTGTGTCTTGTTTCTAGTGCCCATCCTGCCTGACCTCCATGGTCATCTTGCTGCTCCTGCCCTTCCACCTTGCCCCCAGCCCTCTGTTTTCATGTGCAGACCCCCTATTCCCTCCCTCCTGGCTTGTCTGTTCCATTGTAATGCCCCTGATCCGTCCCTCCTGCCCTTTATGGTCTGTTATGCTGCAGCTTTCTCTCCTGTCTGTCCATTATGGTCAGCTAGCTACCATTGCCTCTTTCCCATCTGTTCTCTGTTGTCCATGTGCATGGTCCTGTCCCCTCCCTACTGCTTTCTATGGATTGTTGTGCTGCACTCCCGTTCCGCATGCGGTGTGTGGTGTATTGTGCTGCTGCAAACCCTGATGCCTGCCCTGTAGGGTCAGTTTGGTGCACCTCTCCATGTCCCTCCTGTCCTCTGTTATCCGAGTCCATGTCCCTACCCCAATTCCTCCTGCCTACCATGATTCAATGTACCATACTTGCGAACATTTTGAACTTGGTAAGAGGGAGTTTTTGAAAAAAACTGGGGTATTGATTTTCCCCTTTGAGTTACATTGAAAAAGAGGAGATTGTAGACAGGAGACAGATCAAATAAAGCCCATTTGAGCTTAAAAACATTGGACGTTTCCTGGCTGAAACGGGTCTGTTGTCATGTATGGTTGTACTACCACTGCCTCTTCCTTCTGCCCACAATGGTCTATTATATTGCCACAGCCTCTCTTGCCAGTCCTGTATTGTTGGTTTGTTGCCCCTGCCCCCCTTTCCACTGCCCTCCATAGTCTGTTGTGCTGCCACTGCCCTTCCTGCCTGCCCAGTGTGGTCAAATTGTTGCCTCTGCACTCTCCTACCTGCCTTCAATTTTCAGAGTCCGTGCCCCTGGCCTCTGCCTCTCAACAGTATCCCAATGAACAACTAGATTGCTAACATTCTATATTTATTACAAAAGTGTGGAACGCCTGACGTCATCTTGATGTAATCAAAACTGTAATACCTAGAGTATTTCCTTTAGAAATTACATATATGAGAGGGTCTTATTTGCATCAAAATTATGGTTAGTGCTCTAAAAAACTAAAATGAGGACATATTTTCTGAGTTTTCAAATGGCGACAAAGAACTTTTAAATTATTTGTAATCTTTGTTTTTTTTATCCAGTTGACCACTTGATTAAATGTTGCACCTTGGCGAGAGGATGTGGTGTTACTTCCAGAGCTGCAGACTTTGCAACTGGGGAACCAGGTTGAAGTTTCTGCTTCAGCTCAACATTCTGTGATTGTGGTCAAATCACTTAATCTCCCCATGTCTACAACCAAAATGAATTTGATCTTGTGTGATGTAACCAATGCTCATGTAAAGCATTCCAATACCTGACAAGTCTGCACTATATAATACTGCAAATACACACAAAATAAGTGTTTTGCACAATTCTGTCATTGGGCTACATGTGGGCTACATCTGGGTGATATTTGTGCTGCATTTAGGCTCTTTTGTGTCTGGTGACTTATTTGATATGAAGTTTCCTAATTTCCTCATTTACTGCAGTCTCCTCAGTAGGAAATACTTTCAGTTTTTTACTTGTTTCCATCAAGAAGGCATTCAGATGTGTCACACATTTGCCATAAATTCTGAATGTTAGCACTCTAGTTGCTCATTAGATCACTGTAGTAAAGCTACTGCTCACCAGGGAAGTCTGCTGCTGGTATTGAAAGTGCATGTTTCAGTCTGAATGTCAGAATTTTTTTATGACATAGAAGCGGATTTGAGAAGTCACTCATAATGTGCCCTAATTTTTCTTTCTGCAGCACTAATCATACTTTCTATGGCAAAATGAACCCCCTCATTTTGTTCCTTTTTAAATTAAATGTTTTAAGAATTACCACTTTATTCCAACCAAGATGGCTTCAGGTGTGCCATACGTTTGTCATAAGTAGGACTGTTAGCGCTCTAGTTGTTCTTTAGAACACTCTGGGAAGCTGCAGTAGAACACAAAGGAATCAACTGACAGTCTCTGCCCTTGTTGGATGTACATGTTTTACTGAGAATGTCAGACTTCATTCTCACATGACTGAGAAAGATAATGTGAAATTACAAAAAATATGCTCTCAGTTAGCTTATAGATCACCTTCCAAACCTCTGTGGGAAAAGCATGAGAAAATAGTTTTCTCTCAAACATGATTCATGATATCACAGCAGAAGGCTTTTTCACATGGTAAAGTCACCTTAGAACACACCACAATTCCTAAAATGAGTATGGTACCATCAACACTGTGCCTCTCGAGGCCGGGTCACCCCCTTGCTCCCTTGCTCCCTCGCCTGCTGATCCTGCTAGCCAGCCCCCTTGCCAGCCTCCTGCCTGCCGCCACCGACCGTCGCCCCCCCAGCACACCCGAGCGGCCCAGCCACAGCTGAGCCGCCCGCTCGCCACTTTTCCCGCCACTGGCCCCCTGCGGCCCCACCCACCACCGGCCCATTGGCCCAGCCGCTCGCCCAGCCCAGCAGACCCGCCCTCCCGTCCCCCTTCTTATGACGCCCCCTGAGCGACCGCGCAGCAGACGCGCGCAGCGGGAGCACCGATTGAGCACCGAAGGTGCGCTAATGGTAAGGCCGTCTGCGCCCGTCCGTGCCTGGACCGCGCCTAGTGCCAGGACCCCTGGCCCCCGCAGACCCCAGCCCACCCGCCGGACGTACGATGCCGCCACCCTCAACGCACTCAACAACGGCCGATTCCCAGGATGCTACCGAGCCACCCCGAGACGCACCCACGGACCCTTCTGCTTCAACGCCTGCAAGTTCTCCTGCATCCGGACCTGCCCCGCACCAGCACCCGCCAAGCCGAACACCAGCAGCAACCACCTCAAGTGCATCCTACTCAACACCCGCTCCGTCCACAGACACACCATCGAACTCTGGAACCTCCTCGACACCACAGCTCCTGACGTCGCCTTCCTCACGGAAACCTGGATGAACGACTCCTCAGCGCCAGACATCGCCATCGCCATCCCAGAGGGTTACAAGATCACCCGAAGAGACCGAGGCAACCAGACTGGAGGAGGCATCGCCATCATCTACAGGGACACGATCCGCATCACGACCAACACCGACGACACCCTGACAACCGCCGAACACCTGCACTTCCAGATCCACACGGACCCCAAAACCACCCTCAGAGGCACCCTCATCTACCGACCCCCGGGACCACGCACACAATTCAGCAAAGACATCGCCGACTTGATCAGCCCGCACGCCCTCCCCTCCGCTGACTACATCCTCCTGGGGGACATCAACTTCCACCTGGAGAACAACAACGACCGCAACACCAACACCCTGCTTGACAACCTCGCCAACCTCGGACTCAAGCAGCTGGTGACCACCCCCACCCACCTCGCCGGACACACACTCGACGCTGTTTTCTCATCCAGCAAGGACATCGTCTTCAGCCACGCCACCGGACTCGACTGGACGGACCACAGCTGCGTCCACTTCACCTTCAGAAGATCCACGATCCACCACCACCAGCAACAGGTTGCTCGAAGAAACTGGAACAAGATCACAGCAGACCAGCTCGCCGCTTCCCTGAGCCAGCACCCTCCCGCCAGCTCAGCGAACCCCAGCCAGGCCGTCGACAACCTCACGAAGTGGATCAGCAACTGCGCAGACGACCTCGCCCCACTGAGGACCCCGCCGAGCAGACCCGGCAGCAAGAAGGTCCCATGGATCACCGACGAACTCAAGAGCTCCAAGAAGAACTGCCGAGCCCTCGAGAAAGCCTGGAGAAGGGAGCCAACACCGGACAACATGACCACCCTCAAGCTCGCCATCCGGAAGCACCATCAACTGATCCACGCCACCAAGAAAACAGCATTCAAGGACCGGCTGGACAACAACGCACACAACTGCAAGGAACTCTTCAACATCGTGAAAGAGCTCTCCAACCCCAACGCCGGAAACAACGACATCACCCCGTCGCAAGACCTCTGCAACTCCCTCGCCTCCTACTTCCACAACAAGATCGCTGACATACACAACCGCTTCAGCCCACAAACAACGCTCCCAACGACCGCACCAACGCCCCCCACCACCACCCTCAGCGCCTGGACCCAGATCAACACAGAAGACACCATCTGCACGATGAACTCCATCCACTCCGGATCTCCGACCGACCCCTGCCCCCACCACGTCTTCAACAAGGCCGACGCTGTCATCGCACCCCACCTGCGGGACATCATCAACACCTCCTTCGACACCGCCACCTTCCCTGAGAGCTGGAAGCACGCCGAACTCCGTGCTCTACTAAAGAAATCAACAGCGGACCCCACCGAACTCAAGAATTACCGCCCCATCTCGCTCCTCCCGTTCCCAGCCAAAGTCATCGAGAAGACCGTCAACAAGCAGCTGGCCGCCTTCCTCGAGACGAATGGATCCCTCGACCCCTCACAGTCTGGCTTCCAAGCCAACCACAGCACCGAGACCGCCCTCATCGCTGCCACCGATGACATCCGAGCCCTGCTGGACAACGGTGAGACAGCGGCCCTCATCCTCCTAGACCTCTCCGCGGCGTTCGACACTGTTTGCCACCGCACCCTAGTGCAGCGCCTCAGCAACATCGGAATCCAGGAGAAGGCACTGGAGTGGATCATCTCCTTCCTCGCTGGAAGGACACAGAGAGTCCGCCTACCTCCGTTCAGATCTGCAGCCACGGAAGTCATCTGCGGCGTTCCTCAGGGCTCCTCGCTCAGCCCCACCCTCTTCAACGTCTACATGAGCCCCCTTGCGGCCATCGCACGCCAACACAACCTCAACATCATCTCCTACGTGGACGACACCCAGCTGATCCTCTCCCTGACCAACGACCCCGCCGCCGCCAGAGCCAACCTTTACGATGGGATGAAAGACGTAGCCGAGTGGATGACGACCAGCCGCCTGAAACTGAACTCCGACAAGACGGAAGTCCTCATCCTGGGCTCCTCGCCCTCCGCCTGGGAGGACTCCTGGTGGCCCCCCGCCCTGGGCACCGCACCCAAACCGACAGACCACGCACGCAACCTGGGCTTCATCCTGGACACCTCCCTCTCCATGACCAGACAAGTCAACGCCATCTCCTCGTCTTGCTTCAACATCCTGCGCATGCTACGTAAGATCTTCCGGTGGATCCCCACCGAGACCAGGAAGACGGTCACCCAGGCCCTCGTCACCAGCCGACTGGACTACGGCAACGCCCTCTACGCTGGTACCACCGCCAAGCTCCAGAAGAGACTCCAGCGGATCCAGAACGCCTCAGCCAGACTCATCCTCGACATCCCCCGACGCAGCCACATCTCCGAACACCTGAGAGACCTGCACTGGCTCCCCGTCAACAAGAGAATCACCTTCCGTCTCCTCACCCACGCACACAAAGCCCTACACGATCAAGGCCCGAGCTACCTCAACAACCGCCTCAACTTCTACGCTCCCAAACGCCATCTCCGATCAACCAGTCACGCCCTCACCGTCGTCCCCCGCATCCGAAGAGCGACAACATGAGGAAGGTCCTTCTCCTACCTGGCCGCCAAGACCTGGAACTCCCTCCCGACCGACCTGCGCCTGACCCAAGACCACCTCTCCTTCAGGAAGAAGCTCAAGACCTGGCTGTTCGAGCAGTAGCGGCACCCCCCCCCCCCCCAAGCGCCTTGAGACCCTCCGGATGAGTAGTGCGCTCTATAAATGTCTTTGATTGATTGATTGATTGAACACATGATTTATAATGTAACTAAAGTCTTAAAACCTTCTATTGACTGCAATGCTTTTTAATGAGGTGTTATCATGTATATTGGTCCCAAGATGGCTGCCAACACTTCTTGGATGAAGTGCTGAAAGCCAATCACATCTCACGATGAGATGTGTGGTTAGGCTCCGCCCAGATATATATGTGATTTTACTTTTGATTTTCTCAGGAACTACTGAACGGATTAACACCATTTAAGCAAAAGGCACATGCCTGACCTGAGGACTACCTCTTTGCCATATTTCAAGTAATTCTGTTCAGCCGTTCGGGCTGTACCTTCGACTAAAGGTCCTATGGGAAAATGCATGGGGAAAACGCGTTTTGGGACCCCCCTTTTTTCTCAGCCCCCGCTTGACGAATCACCCCGAGACTTTCAGGGTAGGAGCTGAGCGGAGCGCCCCATTCGTTTTGAAAATTTCACGAAGATAAGTCAACCGGCGCCAAGTTATTCAAAATAGAATTTTCTGATTTCCTATGGGAACTCGTAACTATCTACTGGCGACCCCCAGTAGATAATGTGTGTGTGTGTGTATATATATATATATATATATATCAAAGAAACTTCCCAATGTGCAATGGCGCACAGCTGCAGGAACGGACAACTTCACTCGCCGATGCTTTCAAATCGTGTTTATTGGATATAAATTACGTGCCTAGTCCATGACGCGTTTCGAGCCACTCGGCCCTTGCTCACATGACAGCGTTACGTGCAATAACATTGTATTTAAAGAAAACAACACCAACCAACACCTGAAAATAATCAAATGGCAATGCTAAAGAAAATAGAAGAAACACTGCTGCGTACTGATTCATATTGAAACAATAAAATATCGTTATCCAGGCATGATTTTAGAAAAAACACAGTTCCTTGAAATATATAGTGTTTATCCCTTTTTAGTTCTGCATTTTCAAAATTATCCGAAAAATATATATACCAAATACAAGTAGTATAATTGCTAGTCACATGATCATAAACATTTGGTTTTGCTAAATCATTTGATCTGTCCTTAAATATACAAATATATACAGTGTATATAGTTAACTACAGGAACAACTCATAGGGTTTCAATAAAAACAAAATGAGTGAACAATTAGTAAAAAGAATGCTCTCAATAGATCTTTAGCAAACACGGTAAAAGTAAATGAAAATTCGTAATACTGAGTACCAATACCCTTATCAACGAACAATGTGGTGGCTCAACTAGCTCATAGATGGGTGAAATACTATGTGTACTAGGAGTAATGCATTTAAATTATTCAACTGAAATGACTCATTAGGAACGATTTACTAATATGGGTTTGGGCCTGGATTTGCAGATATTATGAACCAAGTGCCACAATACCAATGCCAAAAATAAGTGCTCAGTGCTAGAATATGTGCAAAGTGGGTGTTCTGTGACATTAATCATAGATTCTAATAGGAGACCAGCTCTTGTTCTGCTATTCCTACGTACAATTAGTCGGTTGTTAGATATGACCGGCTGGTTCTCTTGAGAACTTTAGTAGGATTAGTTCACAGACCCTCCTCCAGTGAAGTATAGCTATGGTATTTATTTAAAGAGCTAAGGAATCTGCGGCTAGATGTCTCTATCAGATGTAAAAGTTACTTCCCTTCGGTAATGTAACATCTGATAGGGACACAGTCTAGCCGCAGATTCCTTAACGCCCTGCCCATCCTCCCCCTTTGCGAACGACCTATGAGGTAAGGGTTATACCCTTTTTCAGTACTGGTTCTATGTACCAGATGACCAATGTCTCACTCATGTTGGGATTCAACAAAATACTTGACCTGACTTCATAGTTTTTGCCATACCGCCTATTTCCAAATGTGTGTGGTCAGTAAAGTGGAGGTGTCTTCTCTGTCATACTGGATTGGACTCCAGTGAGAAGTATTGATTAATTCTTTCTTTGATTGTTGTTATCACACTGTGTTGGCACTATTTCTAGGTCAGGTAAGGATGTGATTCAATGAACAGTTTGGCTTTAGTTATACAGGTTTAGTTTTCCTTTTACCATACTATTCGTTACCATTGATGGATGATCTATAGAGTGTAAGGTTTTCTTCCTTTCCATGGTGGTTCTTCATCTTCATCAAAGTGCAGGGTTTCATGTAGCCCCGTGCTTTATTGATTATTTTGGGGTTTTCTATGAAATCCCTGTCTGGTATTAACATACCATTTGACGTTTCTACTTTATTAATGTTTCAAACATTTTTGATCTTTTTGGAACACTGTTTCTGCAGCCAGTTGCTATTGTGGCTCCGCTTTCTGGCGTTGAAGGTTTCACAGAAGAAACTGACGTCCGTGCGAGGGGACTTATATGGCTCCACTGACGACATAGCCAGAGATACCATCATCACGGAGCCTTACGACGCCGTCCACCACCGCGTTGAGGTACTGCTGAAATATTTCCAGATCCAAACTGGCGCCTAGGGAGAATTCAAAAGATAAGGAATCTGCAGCTAGACTGTCGCTACCAAATATTACGTTACAGAAGATAAGTAACTTGTACTTTTGTCCCTCCCTGGAAATGAGGCATTATATCCGGCATAACTTGATATAGGTTGCACCAGGCGATTCATGTCACACACACAGGCGCGAGTTCCACAAAGCCTCACCAGGTAGAATGAGACTCTGCACTAGGCACGTCCCCCACCTCTGAGGATCGCAACCTGTGAATCGGACACCGCACACAATGTACATGCATTCGGAAGGAAATGCTGCACAGTCGATGAATCTGGCCACTTTTCGATCCAGCAACTGGTGAATCCGCGCACCACCAACAAGATGATTTATGCTAAGGTTTCTGCAGTACAGGAACCACTTTGCTGCAGATGCGGGCAACTTCATGAGCTCCGCACTCCAGGCACGATTCTGTAAGTCCAAGCTCACACTGTCCTGTCCAGCTTTCAGCAGGTGATGTGGGCACTTAGAGAGCAACGATCTTCAAATGTCACCGGTAGATGGTGTGGGATCCTCGTAGGAGATCTTTGATATCCCTGAGACCTTTGCAAGAACAGGAGCCCAGCCAACTGGTCCTTGAGAGCCCACTTTAGGGTGCCACACGTTAGCAGGTTGTCGACCCAGGCCAGCCACTATTCAGGAAGGCATGTGGTCCTTTCCACAGACAGTTATCCTCCATGTGCACAAGAGTCCTCTGGCAAGGTGCACCACGCAGACCTGGTTCTCTGGTCAGGGATGGGAACTAAGCACTCTGCGAAGTTGGGGAGGCGGGTAGTTTTATGTCCATCATGCAGGAAGGCAAGGAGGGGAGTGGGCAGGGGGTAAAGTTCTTTAGTTTATATTTACTTTGAATAACATGTTTGGAACAGTTTACGGTTCAATCCCACTACTTACACACTGCGCTTCTAACACATTATTAAACATACTTCCATTTCATAATCGCAAGCTATGACAGAAACAGAGGTGCTGGTTAACAGCGGGGCCGCCATGCCAACGGCTTCCCTCACGCCTGGCTCCCACTTATCACTGCTCACATGGAATGTTAACGGATTGGGGGACAAAATAAAGAGAGGGTTAGTTCTGCAATACCTTAAACGTCATACACCGGCAGTGGCCCTGATTCAGGAAACGCATTCAGTGGGCTCTTCCTGTAAGGCCCTTGATAAATGGGGTTTCTGGATTGTGGTACACTCCGAATTTACCTCGGGTTCATGAGGGGTGGGTATTCTGGAAAACAGTTCCCTCTTATTATTAAACAGACATGGACAGACGACCAGGGGCGATTCGCAGCCGTATCATGCCAATAGGAGGGACGAACATATGATATAGTCTCAGTATACAATCCCCCAGCACTTCATTGGTGGCTCTCCCAGCTCTTAGCGCATTCTTACTCACTCTTCCAGGAGGGGTACTCCTAATAGGTGGGGATTTCAATGCCGCCATTGATGCGCTCAACCGTTAACCCCCTAGTGACCAACGCAATACACCCTCCCGCCTTGCGGAGTTCCTTGAGGCTATTGGCCTCGTAGATACTTTGCATTACCGATACCCCTTAGCACAACAGTACACCTTCCATTCCGGGGTACATAATAGTCTCTCAAGGATAGACTACATACTCATGCTGGCAGATAGTTTGGGGAAGATAACAGAAGCAACTCATCTAGCTAGAGGTATTTCTGATAACTCCCCGGTTATAATTAAATACGTACATCACGCCGCAACCCAGCGACGAACCTTCCCAATCTATCTGTGATTTATACGAACCCCAACAATATTTTCAAGAAAGCGAGCACTTGGTTGCCTCTCCAATAATCCTATGGGAAAGCCTACAAGGCCGTTCTTAGAGGCCAGGCCATCTCACTTATTTTGGGCCATAAAAAGAAAAATGAAACTAATAGAAGCTTTAGAGCAGGAACTGACCCACACGGGAAGGCTACACGCCCTAAATCCTACTGTAGCCACTGCCGATGATCTTAACTTGAAAAAACAAGGCTATAGAGAGTACGTGTGGGAGGACGCTAAGGCCATGCTCTTCGCTACGCAACACAAAATATATGAAGTGGGGGATAAAGCGGGGAAACATTTGGCCTGGTTAGACAAACAAGAGCGAGCTAGTTAATGGGTGGCGCAATTACAAATGGAAGATGGAGAAACCATAATTGACCCGCAGGGCATAGGGAATGCACTAGTGAAACACTAAAAAAAATATCTATACAATGACTGCCTCAACATCAATCGAGGAGGCACAAGCATTCCTGAAAGATATCCGAATGCCTACACTGACACCAGAAGAAGCCATGACGCTTGAGGCAGACCTCACAGCAGACAAACTACTAATAGCCATAGGTGCCATACAGTCCGGGAAAGCGATGGGACCTAATGGCATACCCATCGAACTCTACAAACGAACAGCAAATACTATTACGCCGCACCTACTAAACATGTATATAGCCAGCTTGGAAGCAGGGGAACTCCTTGGGGACCTACGCACGCCGAAAACACTGGCTATCCACAAACCTGGAAAGCCTGCTTGGGAATGCACGTCATATCGGCCCATATCGCTGCTTAATGCGGAGGCAAAAATACTAGCTAAAACGCTGGCGACAAGATTGACACCCCATCTCACTAAATTAATACACCCGAATCAATCCGGGTTTATGCAGGGAAGAAATACTGCCCTCAATCTGACGCCTCATAGTGTCATAGCTCCTATACCCACGATCCAGTAGGCGGCTGCCATTCTATCTTTAGACGCACGTATGGCCTTCAATATGGTTGAGTGGTCATTCCTTTTTGCTGTTAAGCATATGGGATTTGGCCCTAATTTCTGTGCCGGGGTTCAGCTGTTCTACACCAAACCCCTAGCTCATTTAAATGTAAACGGCCATGTCTCTGCCGACTTTCCATTGGAGCACGGAACATGTCAAGGATGCCCCCTATCACCGCTCCTATTCGCCCTCATACTTGAGCCCCTTGCAGTCTGGATAAGAAGAGACCCAGTCATCCGTGTACTCCAATGGGCGGAGGGGTGGGAAGACCGTGTATTCCTTTATGCGGATGATGTGCTGTTATATATGGCGTCCCCCAAGCTCTCCATTAACAGGCTCCTAGGCATCTGTGAAATATATGGCAAATTCTCCGGCTACACTTTTAAATGGACCAAGTCGATCCTCTATGTCCTCCACGGATCCCCCACGCAACTCCCAAAGGGCTGTAGTCTGCAAATCACAGAAGGGTGCTTTAAATATTTGGGAATCTAGATCATACCACAACCTGGGGAATTTATGGAAAAAAACTCCTACCACCTTTGCAAAGACTCCATCAAGATGCGAAGCATTGGCAATCCCTACCATTGACACTGCTCGGACCTGCTTTGGGATGGAAAACGAGCCCACATAGCCATGATTAAACTGATAACGGGTTGGTATGATGGCGGAATCGTCCTTCCAAATATATAAACATACTACTGGACTTCCCAACTGATTGTACTTAATCAGTGGCTTCATGCCCCGCAAACAGACCCAGCGTTCCGCTCAGACCGATTTAATTTGGGAGATGGAGGGGTGATGAGAGCACTTTACACTAAAATGCGCAAACCACCACTACTGGGACCCACAGCACACACAGTCCAAATTTGGTACATAGCATGCAAAAAACTAGGATGGGTGGGTGTCTTAACGCAGCTGACCCCACTTTGGGAAACACAAAGACTAGGTAGGCTCAGTACCAGTAAAGGCTTCCAATGATGAGACTCTATTGGAATCTCAACGGTGGGTTATTTATGGAGTGAGGGAGGAGTGGTTACCTTTGCCCACCTCCAAGAACAATACGAGACGGCACCCTCAGAAATATTCAGGTATACTCAGATCAGACACGCACTTACGACAGCCATTCCAGCAGGCACTATACTCCCTGAGGCTGACCCATTGGAGGATAGGCTCGTAACAGACTATATGGCCAAGAAGGCCATTTCCCTCACTTATTGCAAAATCATCAATAATCAACCAGATCCCACAAAAGCTCCCTGTGACAAATGGCGGACTGAAGTGGGGGACCTCGATGAGACAGAATGGCAAGAGGCACTTGCCTCCCCACGCGAAGTGGCGATATCCTCAAAATTAAGATTAGTACAATTAAACATATTGCATCGCATCTATTACACAAGAGTGACCTTACACATGATAGGTAAGGCTGAGAATACAATCTGCTTGAGACACTGCGGGGTAACTGGTACCTTCTACCATACACTGTGGGAGTTCCCGGTGATAGGGGCCTACTGGGAAACAATTATGCGAGACATTACACAAGTTAGTGGAGTGACTACCCTGCCGGAACCCTAGAGATGTCTCTTGAATATCTGGGAACCGATTGACCTCAACCACGCAGCACAAGATTGGGCAATGCTGGGTATGATGTTCGCCAAGCAAAACATAGCCAAACACTGTAGATCACAAACTTGTCCGACATATCGAGAGTAGGGTGGGGATATGGATGGTGCTATGGTGGCAGAAAGGGCGGCATATATACATCGAGGATGCCCCAAAAAGTGGGAATGGGTGTGGGGAACATGAAACGCTGATTGAGGGAACATTTGTATTCCACCCCAGATCGAGTCAGAAACTGATTTGAGCTGATTTAGATGGAGATGGGGCTGTGGCGGGGGGTCTCGCACAGTATTACTGTAGTAACTGCATGGATTTAATGGAAGAATCAATGTGATGTGCAACGTGCTATGTAAAACAAGATTACATTTGGTAACCGTATGATCATAAGTTACCTGTAATCAATAAAAAGATTTTTTTTTAAAAAAGGTTAAAAACTCATTTTTTCTCTTTGGTGTTTCCTGATTTGAGCCCTAGTATTTAGGTTGTGAATTGTTGATGATTTTTTGAGTTTGGTACATTGTGAGGTTATTCTCCGAGTTGGATTCTTGGCAAGATTATTTTTATTTTGATAGTATATTTTTATTCTGTGTTTTGTAAGGGATCTTGTTTCATTTTGAAATGAAGAATGGGCAATGAATATGTTAAAATTTAGGCAAAAATAAATATATGCTATTGTAGAGTACTTCTTTAAGGACCAGGTGACCCTCGAGGAGATTAAGTGGTGGAAGGATCAGAAGATCAGGATGCAAGCAGTTTATTTACTTCCTCAAATAGTGCTGTATACAAAGTTGTAATTCCCTCAGATGACTATATGCCATAAAATGCCGTTCGAATTAGAGTTTACTCCATTGGGATACATTTTCAGGACACTGGCACACATGACACAACCCACCAATGCTTAGATTTGCTGTGACTGAGAGTTGAGTCCCCTTTCACTTCAGGAAACCTTACTTCTGTGCAACATGCTGAGTATAAGCCTATTAGGTCAAGGTGAACTCCAAATGCACCATGAATAGTCTTTGCGAGAAGACATCTTGATTACCTAAGCTCAAAGATGGATCTTTGATTTCCTGCAGTTTTCCTGGAATATGCCTTTTGACCCCCCATCCCGTCACCCCGCATGTTGTTACAGCGCGGTCATTAAAACAACCTCGTTGTAACAACGCATACTATTACCCCGCAAGTCGTAACAACGACTTGTGGAGGGGGGCGCTGGATGTTGGAATAGTATAATTTACTATTCCAACTCCAGTCTGTGCGGACAGTAGGGAAGGTGTTGGATTTTAAATAGTCGTAAAGACCGCGTTGTAACAACATGCGGAGTGATGGATGCGGGTCAAGGTTGTTTACCGTTTTCCAGTTTAGGAGTTGCTGAGCAGGCTCGACCATCGTTGCTTTCATAGTTTTGGACCCCTTGAAGGGTCCTGCAAATCTGTCACTAGGACTTGCTGTAAATATTCATGTTTATATACATATGAGTTTACACCCTTGTCTTCTTTGTCCATTTTCTTCTTGTTGCTTTACATCTTTAACGACTTGCAAAAAGAAGAGTGTAACCATCTTAACTCGGAATTTATTTGCGAGTAATTTCCTAACACAGGAAAAGCCAAACTGACCTTTCGCCTTCTATCTGATTTATCATCAAACATATTCTCACAGAAATGACTGTACCCTTTTTGGGGGCTGCAGAACACAGTTCTCTTGAGATTAATATCACCACCATTTGAGTCTATGTTCAAGTAGGATATTTATCATCATTCTTTTAAGCCAGCCTTGCTAGTAGCCAGGACGTTTAGAGGAAAGTCCATTAAATTAAATCTTTTTCCATGAAAGTATCAATGGCAGTGTTCTTTGTAGATAATGTAGCCATCAGAACTTATGTTTCGAAGTATTCTCATTCCGATGATGGGGCAATTTTCAAATGGAAACACTGGAGAACGTGGATATATTTAGCTTTTTCTTCAGTTTTTTTCACTGATTATCATTCGAGGGATTGTTTTATATTATGTCCGAGTGTGTTTTCTGCATGTTGTTTTATGGTATATGATTTTGTTGGGCATTTGCATAGCAGAACGTTCGCCAATGATATGACCTTCTAATTGCCTGGGAAATGGGACGCCGCATTTTGGTATTGGTGATTTGGTTTATTGTGTAATGATGAATGTCATTGATGAAGGTTTGTTTCTTGCTACCACAAAAATATCTGAAAATGAAACTTATTTTGTGAGTCATTAAACGCAACACATTTACTAAAATGGACGACTTATATTTTTGATCTTTCTAACAATGATGTACTCCACACATTTCACCTTTAACATGTTATTTGCAGGCCTTTTCCGAGGGAACTGCATCTACGTTTGATTATTCCTTCAAACAGCGGGCTCCACTGACTGTGAAAAATGCTCTGGGTGTCCCTCTAACCGTGCAGCATGGCGCCAACATCCGCCTGATGGGCTCATCCTCGCATGCACACGTACACGATGTGAAGGTCGGCCAGGTTTTGCAGTTGGAGTATGCAACAGTGGAGTCACAACATCAAGGAAAACTGTCTGCATTGTACCGCCAGGAGAGCTCTCTCTTTACTCTAAGCATAGGTACATAACTTGTGCTCTTGCTCAATGGTCTGTACCCGTTAAAGACTGATTTACATATTGATTTATTCTTTTATTATGTGGAGGTGCATTCAGGACTAGTTGTAATTGCTCAGTTCCTTGTGGATAAAACAGTTTGATTCTGGAAAAGATAGAAAAAAAATCTATAATTTAGCTCTAAATATTAAGATAATCTAATTCTCCTTCCTCGTCACAGTCATTAATGCATGTGCTTAGCTACCCTGCTCATGAGTTGCCCTGCTACAGCCCCTTCCTAGCTAAAGACGTTCTTCACAATTGTCTCTCTCCTGTCTTCATATGCCGCTTCCTTTGCACATGGTATTCCAACCCCATAAAAATCACAGTTGTATGTTTCCGGCACCACCTGTGGCAGGTTTCAAAAGGTTCTTGGTCCCCCATGGACTCACGGCATCAGATCACCTAAACAGAAGAGGTTTTAGAACGCAGTCTGTAGCTACTGCACTACAGGGACACAATCAGGCTCCCCCACTAAGAACACACAGAGGGAAGAAAATAATGCTTCCTATCACCTAGTTCCCCCCCCCCCCCACCCCACAATGCAGAGCTAAAACATTGAGGTGTAAGTATTGCCAAGGAGCCCAAGTGTACCCAGTACAGCAGCAGTTACCTGCTAGATTGAACCAGCTGGGGTTTCTTCAACTGTGATGATCTGAAGACATGGTTCAGCAGTATCAAATTTCAGAGCCCAATGTTCTGCTTCCGAAAAAGCACTTCATAATGTACTCCCGAAGGAGTGGAAGGAGAAGCAAAACTTGGTCTCCACTGTCTGGCAAGACAATATTCTTAAGGAGGGCTATCATTGGAGTTACTGTCATTGGTCAAAATGGGTTCCTATTCTCATGAAGAATGGTGAGTGATTAGAAGATAACTCCTAGTATGACGGCTTTTCTGAAGTTCACACCCCAGTTGGGTTCGATACCAGTGTGGATGAAGTTCTTAATTTAGCAAGAACCTAGATGGCATGTGCAGCACAGTCTTTAATATTCAATCAGCTTTTTACAGTGGTACAAAAGAAAATAGACTTATGCTCTTCTTATTTGCATGTTGGGAAATCTGCATTTTCTTGGCATGAAGGATGATGGCCTCTGTGCTACAGTGAAATGAAAGCTTTATAGCTAGGAGATATCCAGTATGATGGCACCATGGATTGCTAATGATGCTCTTAGGTCAATGACGCTGTTTACCAGTCTGGGGGTCAAGGTTGTATGGCATTAAGATAACATACCTAATGGCTGTGTTATCATGGGAGAAGAAGATTCATTATGTCTTGAAGGAGCCAGCCAAGAGGTTGTTTGTATCTCTAATAGCTTCACACCATCTGTCTATACTGCATGATCCTTTCAGATATGGTTTCATGGTCAGTTCTCCAGGAAATCCCAGACTCAATCCCCCATCCTAACCCCAGCTCAGAATTCATATCTATGCCACATATTGTCCAGTCTGTTCCTGTCCGTAAATAGTTGAATGTGGTTTTTTATTATATAGACTTAAGAATCATTGGTCTCTAACCTACGCACCTGTTAGCTGGTCATGGATGACTTGTGAAGCATATTCCTGCCATGGGGACATTGCAGGGTGCAGTGGGAAGTTGCAGCCTCATGATGTGAAGTGCATTGAGCCCATATTCATAAGTTATAACTAGTTTAACTTATTTGTAGCTGCCAGTCTCATTATGCCAAAATGTTTAAGTTTCCAGTTCTTGTAGCACCTAGCATTCAAGAATTCCTCTCCTGTGGTCGAATCTCTTCATTGTCACAATTGGGGATATTCTTATAACCTCTTACTCTTCTGGTCCTCTCTGTAGGTAAGGAGAGAGGATGTGGCAAAGTGGCCAGTGCTGCTGATTCGGGAGCAGGGGCTCTAGATTCGAGTCTCGGCATTGATGCAACATTCTGTGATTCTGGGCAAATCAACGTGCCCATGGACAATGCCTGGATACCCTCACGGGTGATACGCCACGCTATATAAATCTACAAACTTAACTAATTTAACCTAGGTAGCATAAAAAAGGGTAACATGCAACCTTTAAAGTTAAGTTGCTCCAGGCACCGTGATCCATAGATCACAGTGGCTGAACCTCCAGTTGGGGGAAATTGTCTACAGTGCATCATCTATTGGTCCTAGCTCTCCAGATCCAGGGGCAAACAATTATATTCCCAACTAGAGATCATTTTACAAATAAATATTTGAATGACCAGAGAAAGAACAAAGGGTTTTGATTTGGTGTTTATTTAGGGAATGTATCTCTTTGGGTGGTAAAAAAGAAAAAAAAATCATATGTCTGGGGATAAATTATGCAAATCGCATTATTTGGGGAGGCCCATCAACAATTATTTGTTAACTTTATTGTTTTGTGTTTGAAGAAATCACCCAGAGTTTTTGGTTGCTTATGTGGTCCTTCATGTGATTGTGGGCAACACCCTTTTTAGTCTCACTGCACCTGGAGGGTGGACTCTTTGTCATTTCCACCATTCAATGAGTGTCAACTATCCATTCCCTCTGATTTCTCACCTTGTCAGGTTCTTCTAGCAATATAGATTAAAGGATCAACCTTAACTTGATTGTGTCCCTTTCTATGTAGAGTCTACATTGTTCACTTGATTGCTTCCCTTTGTATGTTGGGGCTAAGATTTTCACACCTTCATTTACAATGACTGAGGAAGAGAGAATTATTGGTGAATTCAGGTAACACCATTGCCTCTTATCCATTCTGCAATATCTTCCAACTCTCCTGCATCTTCACGTCATGTTTGGAAGTAGAAAGACTCGAACATCAGAATTGCTCTTAGTACGTTCAAGATGTAATACATTGTTAAGTGTTTTTAGTTTTTCAGCATGGGTTTTTGTTAGGCTTTGCTTTTTTTTTATTATGTGGAATGGTGGCAGTGACAAGATCTTTACAGGAACTTGATTTGGAGGTCGACTCAACTGGAGCCTTTGGCTTTTCTTGTGTTACATGACTTTGAACTTTTACATCCTAAACTCATTGTTCAATTCCTTTCTGGAACCTACTGTTAGTGTAAAGACTCTTTAAGACACTTTTGGAACTGCTATCAGAGGCTAGCTTCAATTTTATATGGGCAGTGACCATTCATTTGGCTTGTAAGATGGTAGTTTGTGGCACTGGTGAAACATGATGACCCTTGACTAACCGTATTTACATTTTTTGCCTAGTCTGTGAATTCGTCAATTTAACGTTATTTTTCATTTTTCGGAGCAGTTTTCTCTCTTTCATTAGATCTATACTGTGCAGGGTCAGAATTTCATTTAGCCAACGAATAGCAGCAATGTCAGGTCGACGTCGATTACCCTTTTGCAGAATTGTGCCATATCAGTGCTCTAGAAAGAAGAGTAGTTTTTCGTCTGGTACTCTGAACATCTTACTAGTATTCTTGAGATTGTGCACCTTAAAAAAAAATAAACTCGTATGATCTTTACATCACTTATCATTTTGCTGACAAGGATGATGAGTTTAACTGAGAGGGCACTACTGATTTAAACATCAGACTGCTAGCTAACTTTAAAACATCAGCAGTCGAGACAAACACCAGATGAATTGTTTTCTTAAACAGTATCCTCATTTATATGATGTGCCCATGCTTTGTTTACAGTAATTAATAGATGGGGTTGTCTTTTGAGGTTGCTTTTTCCATTATTGACGAAGAAAATACCCAGAGACGGGAAGGACGGAAACCTTTGTATATTCTCTGTTTAAATGAGTCACTCTCCTTGAGATTCTGAAAAGCAGAAATGATGCTTCTACGTGCTTTGCATACATGCTAGCCTTACACTTGCCCACTCACAATATGTTTTTTTTTCTTCCTATATAACCTATACCAAAACAGACGATGGATTCCGGACAAGGATTACCTGCAAAACGAGGGGACAGAGTTCAAACCACTCGAGATGTCCAGGAGGAGCAGGAGCAGCAGGAGCAGAATGCCAGCCCTCGTATGAGGGCTTTTGCTGTAGCACAGAGGTCTTGAAGATGCAGCTGTGGAGTCCAGACATCGATGCAGAAGCACAGGAGACATCCACGAGCTGTCCCACGTTGGTTGTTGAGATGCTGGAAGGTTAGTGGCTGGCAGGACCACCAACAAGCCTTGGCAAACGCAACAGACATGAAGAATGAAGAGATGCTGTGTTGCAGACCAGCAAGGTCTGAGGAAATCACCTAGCAAGGGTAAGCCAGGACTGGCCCTCAGCAAAAAGGATAGCCAGCAGGAACAATGGAGACCCCAGGAGGACCCTCTGGAAGCAGGCACAGTTAGTCCTCAGTAGCACACAGAAGATGGATGCCCACGTCCTCACGTCACTGGAGAAGCAGGGAGGAGAGGACGTTGCGCTTGGAGCTGTGTGATGCTGGAGCTTGTTGGAGCTTGAAAATCTTTGGTGAGGAGAAGCAACAAGCCTTGGCAACGGGAAACAGAAGCGGTGCACAGGGATGTGGTTCCAGTCGGCTGGAGAGGGATTACAGTCTTCCAAGTTGCAGGGAAGACTGGCCAGGGTTTTGGATAGCCACCAAACCACCACCTGTATTGCAGAGCCGGGAGGTGTCTGTGGGACAGCAGGATCCCCAAGTCGGTCCTCGTCGTCTAGGTGCCTGTGGATGCAGGGGAGTGACTCCTTCACTCCATGGGCGATTCCTTCTTGCTATCTTTTTGAAGGCCGAGTCATTGGTGACTTTGGAGGATGCACAGCCACGGAAAATGCAGAACTTGGAAGAGCATGTAGACGAAGTTGCAGTATGAGACTTCCTACTAGAGACCATCTTCAGTGCCAAACAGCAGAAGAGTCATAAGACAAATCTTCAGGCGAGGCCATTCGGTTCTTGAAGACGAAGTCTGAACGAATCTAAAAGTCCACCTTCATGGGAGACCTTAAGTAACCCAGAAGGGGGTAGGGCTACTTCTGCAGTAACCCACCTATTAGGAGGGGTCAGGGATGCTACTCCGGTGGCCTAACCAGTCAGATGCTCCTAGGGGCCTCTGCCCATCTAATATTCAAGATGGCAGAATCATGTGTCCAACTGAAGGAGCTCTGGGTACCTCCAGGGGAAAGAGCTGGACGGGGGCTGAGGGGCAAATCACTCCCCTGTCCTTTGTGTAGGTTCACAGCAGAGCGGGAGCCAAGGGCTCCTGAACTAGGCCAAAAGGATTTATGCAAGGAGGGCACCAAATGTGCCCTTCAAAGCAGTTAGGAGGCGTTCGGAAGCACCCTGACCATAGCCTAAGAAACCTACTTCTAAAGTGGAGGTGGTAACACCTCTCCTACACAGGAAATCTTTTGTTCTGCCTTCCCTTGCCCGAGTTAAGCTCAGCAGCAGGTGGCAAACAGTGTCTGGGGTCGGTAGCAGCAGTGGCTTGCATGCTGACAGTGCAAGATTACACAGATAGGCATGGGGGGGTCATCTAAGGAGCCCCTGTAGAAGGCAGGCTTAGTATGCAGTGCACATATATTTAAGTGAAGCACCCTGCGCTAATCTAGACAACCCTTATGGCGATTTTAGTGGTCTTAGATAACCAAAGAATGCTCTGTGGTAGCTGTGGAGAGCAGCCTTTACACTTAGTCCAGAAGGAGTGTAAAGCAGCTTGTTTTAACAGTACTAAGCATACAGTGTAGGTTAAGTGGAAAAGAAACAGTGTATTTATAAATATATGTATTTATTATAAACATTCACTAACACATTGGTATATCTCCAACCCGGAGATATAATCACAATACACACAATACTTCAACAGTAGAACAAATAAGTAACACAAATTCACAGTGGTCTGCAGAGGGAGACCAAACCATATACTAATAAAGTGGAAGGCAAACCACGACCAAAGTCGAGACTGGACCCAGAAGACTTAGAAGAGCTAAGGTAAGTACCCAGCAACCCCACGGAGGCTGTGTGCAGAGTGGAAACAAGACAGTGTGCTCAATACAAGTCAATGGGGAAGTTTAGGTTGCAGTTTTCAAAACGAAGGACCTTCCTCAGAGGATCCTGAAGAAACCCCATGGAAGATGGAAGGTTGGAGAGTCACCCCACCTGTGGATACCACAGGACCCAGGATACCTACACCAGGGAAGCCGGGTGCATAGATGTGAACTGACGCCGTAGACCACAATGGAGGACTTCAGTGAAGATGCCTCAGGCAAAGAAGGTGAAAGAGTCTGGTGGAATCCAAGTGTGAATTCTTGAAAAGGAGTACCTGCAAGCAGAGGGGACAGAGTCTATGCCACTCGTGAGTGGTCAGGAGGCACGGAAAACCAATGACCACCAATGAATGAAAATGCAGGAGAGTTGATAGTGACCTTGTAGCTGCTGCTGTGATGACAAGGTGATGCTGTGGAAGACAGGAGTCGTTCACAAGCTGTCCTATGTCGGAAGTCGAGAGGTAGGGGTTCGGTGTCCAGCGGATGAACCAACATGCCTTGGCAGCAGCAACATATGAGGAAAACTAAGAAGGTACAGCGTCTGTATCAGCAAAGTTGAAGGGACTAACCAAACACAGGAGAGTCAGAGCAGGCCCTGAGCAAGCAGGAGAGCCCTCTGGAGCCAAAGAAGACCCTCAAGAGAACCCATAGGCTGAAGGCACAGTAGCCACAAGAGGACCTCGAGAAACTCACCAAGAAAGCAGGCCCACGGTGCAGAGGATGTGGTGAGGATGAAGATCTTTGTAGCAAGCAGGAGATGCTGAAGGCTGGATCCTCTTGGAGCCCGAAAATATCTGGGGAAGCCTTGGCAATGGCAAGTCAATGTGGTGCACAGGGCAACTGCTCCAACGGGGATACTGACTTCAGACCTGCAGAGAAGATAGTGCAGGCCTAGAGTGAGTAGCAGAACCACCACCTGTGTTGTTGAGCCTTTCGGAGTCCGTGGGATGTCAGGAGCAGCAGACCGGTCAGCTTACTTGCGGTGCCTGCAGATGCAGGGGAGTCACTCCTTCTCTCCAAGGAAGATTCCTTCGGGTGTCTTTGATACCCACAGGCCTGGAGAAGAACATGGATGGAGCCCAGGCACAGATGATGCAGAAGACTGACAGGACGATGAGACCAGGAGCAGCAGGAGTCTTCCAAATGCAGTCTCAGTTCCCAAAGCGAAGTCCAATGTGCCCAGACCGTTGAAGATGAAGTGGTTTTGGATCTGAATCTTGTCCCATGATGAATCCGAAGAGCCACCCACAGGTAAGCCCTTAAGTACCCGAAGGAAAATGTTGGGACGATTCAGGGGTCCCTCCCAGAGAAGAGGCTGGACAGAGGGGAGGATACTCCCATGTCCTTTGTCCAGTTTCGCACCAGAGCTGGAACCAACGGCTCCCTGAACTGGTTCCAACTGGAGTATGCAAGGAGCGCATAAAACGTGCCCTTCAAAGCAGTCTGGTGGCGCTGGCAAGCGCCCTCACCGCAGCCCAATATATCATATCCTGTCTGGGAGGTGGTTACACCTCCCGGTTTCAGGAAACCTATTGTTCTATCATCTCCTGCTCGAGCCTTGGTCAACAGCAGGAGGGCAGAATCTTGTCTGTGGTCGGCAGCAGCACTAGCTATCTATTAGACCCTGAAAGGCTGATACCGAGGATACCGCAGGGCTCGCTAGTGGAGCCCCCAGTACATGGAATCCTACATACAACACTGGAATTGGTGTTGGAGTACGATTCCAAAATGTTTGATACCAAACATGACTGGTTTTGGTGAAGCCAATATATAGTTAGACATCTCGTAATTGATTTGATGTCTACAATATGTATAACATGGCAGACCGCACTTGCAAAGCCGGGAGAATCGACTCTTAGGTTTATAGCGGGGTGTCCTGCACATGCAGGGCACCCTCACACTTATAACCAAGCACCCATACCTTCATTATTGAAAGGCCTACCTTAGGGGTGACTTATAGATTTTAAGTTCAGTGACCTCAGATATAAGGAAACTTATAACTGTTGTGAATGGTGCTTGCACCCGCTCACACAGGCTGCAATGTGAGGCTTGTAGTCACATTTTGTGTGGTCTCTCATGGGTGGCATAATTCATGCTGCAGCCCATGGAAGACTCCTGGTGTATCTGTGACCTGAGTACTGCAGTACCATATACTAGGGACTTAGAAGGGTACACCAGTATCCAATTAGGAACGTACCAAAATACTTAGCATAGTCCAATTTAGGGAGAGACTACAGTGACTGGGGGCCTGATTAGCAGGAGCCCAGTCAGACCTGTCAGAAAACGGAGTGATACCAGCAAAAAATGGGGGTGACCATGAAAGCAGATCTTACTTTCCTATAGCCCCCCCAGTACATGGTATCATGCAACCAAAACTGAACACTTGATTGCAACATGTTTGATACCAAAAATGACTGGATTTGGTGAAACTATTATGTAGTTCAATCAATCAGAAATTTGTTAAGCGCGACTACTCACCCGTTATGGTCTCAAGGTGCTAGGGGTAGGGGGGAGCAGGATACATTCAATCAAGTAGGGGTTCTGTCGAAGAGCCAGGTTTCGAGGTTTCTGGCGAAGATGAGGAGCGATGTTGTCTGTCTCAGGTGGAGCGAAATGGCGTTCCAGGCTTTGGCCGTGAGGAAGGAGAAGGAGCGGCCTCCCGATCTGGTCTTTCTGGTGCAGGGGACCACAGTGTAGGAGAGTTGGGTTGATTGTAGGGTCCTTTGGGGTGTGTGAAATTTGAGTCGGCTGTTGAGGTAAGCTGGTCCGGTGCCATGGAGGGCCTTGTGTGTGTGGGTGAGTATCTTGATGGTGATTCTTGCCTCGACGGGGAGCCAGTGGAGTGTGCGCAGGTGCTGGGAGATGTGGCAGTGTTTTGGCAGGTTGAGGACTAGTCTTGTGGCGGTGTCCTGGATGTTCTGTTGCTTGCCGGTGAGGTTTTTGTCTATTCCGGCATAGAGTGTTGCCGTAGTCGGGTCTGATGGTGACCAGGGCGTGAGTGATGGTCTTTCTGATGGATACATCTGCCAGTGGATTCCTCCCCTTGTGAATATCCCCTGCGCCAGCAACATTCGGAAACTTTTGTAGCAGTCCACGCCGATGGGGTCGAAGACGACATCACAGAGACACGCTCCACTCGCGACTCCGCTGACGTCACCGGCTCCATAAGAAGACCTCGTTGGCGTGATGACGTCAGTTCCCTTTTTTCCGTTCCATCGACGCTACGGATTTCGGGAATTGCTGTTGGTAGCTTTACTGTTACTTTGTTTTTCTTCTGGGTTTCCCTGTTTCTCTTCGAAGAAGATGTCGACGAAGAAGTCGGATTTCAAGCCCTGTCGGGAATGTGGCAAACAGATGTCGATCACAGATCCACATGACGACTTTTTTGGTGTCTCTCATCCGACCACGATGTGGATGGTTGCTCTTGCTGTCGCAAGATGAGCTCCAAAGCTCTAAAAGAAAGGGAGGCGAAGCTCTAAGATGAAAAAGGAAAAGAGAGGAAGACGGAAGTCGAGATCGAGGTCACGGTCGAGGCCGGCGTCGAAGTCGACTTCGGGGCATGCTTCGCGAACCAAGAAGCATAAGAAGAAGAGGAGGCATTCTTCTCATCATCACTCTGATAAGAGTTCGGCTCCGAAGTCGAAGGCTCGATGCCAAAAGGAATCCGTGTCTCCTTCACCATTCCCGGATTCTCCTTGTCCTTCTTCTCCAGTGACTTCGCCGGCTTCGGCTACATCTCCGGTTCCGATGCCATCCCCGACGCAGGTTGCATCTCTGGCTCCATCTCCGGCTCCGGCCCCGGTTGAAGATCTTCAAGTCCCGGGTGAGCCTGCGACGCCGCTTGTTCCAACGTCGGCGCCGGTTGGCCTGAGTCCGGTGATGCCTGACCAGTACCCTGCATTCCCTGGGCCAGGTCAGGACCCCTCGCATTATCTGAATGCGATGTATGGGTGTTCGCGAGAGTCATGTACACCACTGGTGCACCTGTGGGTCCTATGGGTCCAATGGCGTTTAATTTGGGGGTGCCTCAGGTCTATCCGCAGGCCCCTTTCATGCCATTTTTTCCAGCGACGCTTTCTTGGCATCTACCGGCGCCGAGGACGTCGACGCCGCTTCTATCTTCACCGGCGCTGGCTCGACCTCGTTCGACGCCGGCTGCTCCTGCGGATCCACGTTCGACGCCGGTGCCGGCACCGTTGGATTCGAACACGGCGCCGCCGACGCCGCTTGTGCGGATTCGATCCAGAAGGGAAGCACAGAGTGGTGGATGAAAGGAGGTACCTTTTGGAGGAAGCTGAAGAGGGAGAGCTGGTTGAGTCTGATGAGGTGTTTGAGGAGCTTAAGGAGGCTAGTGGACTGGATTGGTCTCCTGAGTGGGAAATCACTCCACCTTCAGATGAACCCTCAAAAGATGTGGCTCCATATCATGCGGTCATCAGGAAGGCTGCGGAGCTGCTAGATCTTCAGTTGCCAACTACGGAGTTCAGATCAAATATTCTGACTGAGGTGCTGCATGCGCCCTCTACAGTTTCTGAGCCTTTGTTGCCCTTTAATGAGGCCACTATTAACCCTGTATTGGAGGTATGGCGTAAGCCTTTTACTGCTCCCGCAGTCTCTAAGACGGTCGCAAGAAGGTATAGGGCGGCTCCAGGGGATCCTGAGTTTTTAACGTCGCACCCATCGCCTGAGTGCCTGTTGGTTCAGGCGGCTTGCTCGGTTAAATCCAAGGGTGCTTTCCCTCAGGTTCCAGGGGACAGAGAAGCTAAAAAGGTAGACCAGTCGGCCAAGAAGGTCTTTTCATTGGCCAGCATGGCAACTTGCCTGTTGGGACGCTATTTCCATGCGCTCATGGACTCGGCGAAGAAATTGGCACCAAAGCTTTCTGAGGAGGATAGAGTCGGCTTCAATGAAGTTTTGACTGATGCCCAGGCGGCAGCACGCCAAGTGATACAAAGTGGGCTGGACGCGGCAGACTCAGTAGCGAGAGTCATGGGGTCTTCTATTGCCACCAGGAGAGGGGCGTGGCTGAAGTCTTCTGAGTTCTCCCCGGATGTACAGTCGACTTTGTTGGACCTGCCATTTGATGGGTCTGGTTTGTTTGATAAGAAGGCTGATGCTGCTCTTGAACGCTTTATGGAGAGCAAGGCTACCGCTAGGTCTTTGGGCCTTCAATCCCAGTCAAGGGGGTCTTTTAAAAGATACAGAGGCTTCGGAAGGGCATCCTTTCGTTCTTACAGACAGACCCAGCAGCAACAGCAGCAAAGCTCTGTGTCCAAAGGTTACAGAGGTAGAATCAGGGGTCGCTCACGTGGCCGTCCACTCTCCTCCTCCTCCTCTTCCTCCTCAGCCCCTCCCACCACCGCAAAGCAGCCCTAGACCCGCCATTCTGGGTCATGCTGGTCCTGTGGGGGGCCGGCTTACCCATTTTCTACAAGATTGGGAATCTGGAACTACGGATCTCTGGGTTCTGGATCTTGTAGAAATTGGGTACGCCTTCCCTTGTCAAGGGGATTGCTCAGAGGACCACCGTCTTCTCCTGCAGGAGGAAGCCTTGAAGTTGTTTCAAAAAGGTGCGATAGAGGTGGTTCCAGAGCAGGAGAGGGGTCAGGGATGCTACTCCCGGTATTTCCTGATTCCGAAAAAGGACGGCAGATTGCGTCCGATATTGGACCTCAGAATCTTGAATCTTTTTCTAAAGCAAGAGAAGTTCAAGAGGCTCACCCTTGCTCTTCAAGCGCTGAATCAGGAGGACTGGATTGTGTCGATCGACTTACAGGATGCGTATTTCCAAATCCCCATCCTGAAGTCGCACAGGAAGTATCTCCGGTTTACGGTAGGATCGCAACATTATCAGTTTGCGGTCCTTCCGTTTGGTCTTACTACTGCACCCCAAGTCTTCACGAAGGTGATGGCAGTGGTGGCAGCCCATCTCAGAAGGTCGGGGATCTCGGTTTTCCCCTATCTGGACGACTGGCTGATAAAAGCGGAGTCGCCAGAGAAGGTGCTACATCATCTGCAGGATACAACTCAGCTGTTGTTCAAATTGGGTTTCTCGATAAACGTGCCCAAATCTCACCTGGTGCCCTCTCAGCGCAACCTGTTCATAGGTGCGGTACTGGACACTACTGTGTGTCGAGCATTCCCTCCTCCTCAAATGATTCTCGACATACAGGAAATGATTCCCTTGTTTTACAATGGAGCGGTCGTTCCAGTTCTGAGAGTCCTTCGCCTGCTCGGCCTGTTTGCTTCCTGCATTCTGTTGGTCAACCAAGCACCCTGGCACATGAGGGCGCTCCAGTGGTGCCTCCGCAGGCAGTGGTATCATCACAAGGGAGATCTCAGGGAGTCTGTGAGGATCTCCAGAGAAGCTGCGGCGGATCTGTCTTGGTGGAGCATGGAGGGCAATCTGTCCCAAGGAAAGCCCTTTCATCTACCTCCCTCGGTGGCAACCGTGATTACGGATGCATCCACTTTAGGGTGGGGTGCTCATCTGGGGGATCTGGAGATCAAGGGTCTTTGGTCTCCAGAGGAGATGTTGCTTCACATCAACCTTCTGGAATTGCGGGCGATTCGTTTGGCACTCAAGGCCTTCCTCCCTTCCCTTCGTGGTCAGTCTGTTCAAGTCCTGACGGACAACAGTACCGCGATGTGGTATGTCAACAAATGGGGAGGAGTAGGGTCTCTTTGTCTCTGTAGAGAGGCTCTGCGTCTATGGTCCTGGGCTCAGAACCATCAGATTTGTCTGATGGCAAATCATCTGCCCGCGGTTCTAAACGTACGTGCGGACAGTCTCAGTCGGCAGTTCTCCGCCGACCACGAGTGGAGGCTCCATCCGGAGGTGGTTCGTCACGTCTTTCGAATGTGGGGAACTCCTCGGGTGGACCTGTTCGCCACTCACGAGAATGCTCACTGCCCGTCATTCTGCAGTCTCCAGTATCCGATGCAGGGAGCGTTAGGGGACGCGTTTCAGTTGAGCGGAGCTCTCGACTCCTTTACGCGTTTACTCCCATACCCTTGATTCCTCAGGTTCTGAGGAAGATTCGCCAAGACCGGGCCCAAGTCATATTGATTGCCCCGGATTGGCCAAGAAGGGTGTGGTACTCAGATCTTCACCACCTTTCCTCGTGCCCTCCGCTCCGTCTCCCTCTGAGGGCAGACCTCCTCTCGCAGTCGGAGGGGCAGGTTCTACACCCCCACCTCCAGAGCTCACACCTTCATGCCTGGAGATTGAACGGGGCAACCTGAATTCTTTTTCTCTCCCACCTTATGTGGTAGATGTAATTTTGTCTGCCAGACGTCATTCCACCAAATCTATATATTCCTATAGGTGGTCTAAATTTGTACTATGGTGTGGAGAGAAGTCAATTGATCCTTTGAAGGCTCGTCTGTCTAACATTCTACAGTTTGCCCTTTCTCTTGCTCGGCAAGGCTTTGCTGTGGCTACTGTAAAAGGATACTTATCAGCTTTGTCTTCTTTCCTTTGCTTGCCGGATCAGCCATCGTTATTCAAATCACCTATTGTTCTTCGTTTTCTTAAGAGCCTCACAAACAGGTTTCCTCCTACTCCCTTTATTGTGCCTCAATAGGACTTAAACCTTGTCTTGACTTATCTTATGGGTTCTCCCTTCGAGCCCTTACACAAGTGTCCCTTGAGACTGTTGTCTTTTAAGACGGTTTTTCTCATTGCAATCACCTCGGCAAGGAGGGTAAGTGAGCTTCAAGCTCTGAGTTCAAAACCCCTGTTTTTGACCATTCATGTTGAAAGAATGGTACTCAGGACCAGGGCTGCATTTCTGCCTAAGGTGGTAACTCCCTTCCATCTGGGGCAGTCCATTACCCTTCCTTCCTTCTATCCTCCCCCTCACCCTTCCAAGGAGGAGGAGAGACTTCACCGCTTGGACCCTAAGAGGGCGGTGAGCTTCTACCTGGACAGGACTAAGGACTTGAGAGTTGATGACCAGCTCTTCGTGGGCTTTGTTGGCTGCAGGAAAGGTCGAGCTGTGCACAAGCGCACCCTTTCCAGATGGATTGTCTTGTGCATTAAGATATGCTACTCCCTGGCTGGTAAGGAACCTCCAGAGGGTTTAAGGGCTCATTCCTCTAGAGCAAAGTCTTCCACTTCTGCTTTGTCTAGGGGTGTTCCTGTGGAGGGCATTTGTAGGGCGGCAACTTGGGCCTCCCTTCACACCTTTGCAAAACATTATTGCTTGGACACCGAGGTGAGGAGGGACGGACACTTTGCTCGTTCCGTCCTTCAGGACTTTCTGGTACAGAAGGGTGGACACCCTCCTCCCGGAGTGGGACTGCTGTGGGAATCTATTCACAAGGTGAGGAATCCACTGGCAAATGTATCCATCAGAAGAACAAGTTACTTACCTTCGGTAACGCTTTTTCTGGTGGATACAGTATCTGCCTGTGGATTCCTCACTGACCCACCCGCCTCCCCGTTGTCCACCCTTGTATACCTTTAGTATATGATGGTGTTTCAAGTTATATTTATTACTGTCAAAGGCATTGTGTTGTTTCTTTTGCCTTTCTACTTATTCTCCACACTGTGTGTGTTGCTTTATATATTATGTACTGTGTATACTGTGTATATATTGCTGTCAGTCCGTCTGTGTGTCTCGAAGGCACGGAAAAAAGGGCGGAACTGACGTCATCACGCCGACGAGGTCTTCTTATGGAGCCGGTGACGTCAGCGGAGTCGCGAGCGGAGCCGTGTCTCTGTGACGTTGTCTTCGACCCCATCGGCGTGGAGTGCTACAAAAGTTTCCGAATGTTGCTGGCGCAGGGGATATTCACAAGGTGAGGAATCCACAGGCGGATACTGTATCCACCACAAAAAGCGTTACCGAAGGTAAGTAACTTGTTCTTCTGTGTTCGAGGGGGATCCATTTGAAGGTCTTACGAAGAAGGCAGAGGGTGTGGAAGCAGGAAGAGGAGACGGAGTTGATCTGGCTGCCCATTTTGAGCTCGGAGTCCAGGATGATTCCCAGGTTACATGCGTGGTCCGTGGGGGTTGGCGGGTTTCCAAAGGCGGGGGGCCACCAGGTGTTGCTCCAGGCATCAGGGTTTGGGCCCATGAGGAGTACTTCTGTTTTGTTGGTGTTTAGTTGGACATCTTGACTTGGACAGTGTCTACTTCATACATTAAAATGGCCTCCATGCACTTACAAAGCCAAAGTATGGACTCCGGGATTTATCGGGGTATCTCTGGTCGTGCAGAGACACCCTCAAACTTAGAACGATGCGCCCTGCCTTTGGGTTGTAATGCTTACCTTAGGTGTGACATATACGTTTTAAATGCAGTGCCCGCAATATAAGGGAAACCTTATATCTCAAGTGAAAGGTGTATGCACCATTTCACGCAGGCTGCAATGGCAGACACAGTTTGCATGGGCTCCCATGGGTTGCACAATACATGCTGCAGCCCATGGGAGACCCCTGGTATACCAATTTCCTATGTACCTTTGTACAGTATACTAGGGACTTACAGGAGTACACCAGTATGCCAATTGTGGGGTGTGCCACATACTTACTGGTAAATTGAGGAGAGAAAGCACAGACACTGTGGTCCTGATTAGCAGAATTCCAGTGTATTACACAAAAAAACACTGACATCAAGCAAAAAGTGTGGGTAAGTATGCCAGAAAGATCCTATTTTCCTACAGGCACTCTCTTTGGCCTGATTTGCTTTCATTTCCATCTTCAATCCTTTCCAGTGTGGCCCTTCTCTTTGGTTTATTTTACTATCTGGAACGCCTGGATTTCTCATGTTGCGTTCCTATTGGTTCAGGCCAAGGTTCCACAACTCTAGTCTTCTCGTGTTCCTGAGCCTGTTTGTCTTCAGCAGTCTTGTATTCTTGTGCTTGTTTTATACACATCCGCCATCGTAACCGTGGGATAGCTGTTGTGTCTGATTTCTTTTTTGTCCTCTTCACCTGGGGAATCAGTCCCCTTGATTGTTGAATCCTTGCCTGGTATCCTTATTTCACAGAGTATGAATTTTCCATTTCTTTCCTGTTTCTTCCTCCGCCCACTCCCGCTTTCGTGGCATCCCCCTTTTTGCTTTGGGAGAGGATGCATTTCACCCCCCTTCTTTGATGTGGGTATTTCATTACTTTTTCTTAGGGCATATCCAACCTATTCTCATGTTTCCATGAAACGTTGGTGAGGTTTCTTACCTGTTTCTCCTGATTCTGTAAGTTGGACAATGTGTGATTGTCCTAATCAACTATCTGTTCCATTTAGTTTCCACAAGCCCTTCATTTCACTCTGGTGGTCTTCTTCTTTTCCTTCATGGTGGACTTTCCACATGCCGTTATTCTTTGCTTCATCTGCTACCGCCTGCTGGTATCTTTCCTCAGTCAATGGCGTTGGTTCATGTGTGGTTACCCTTGTACTCCTATAGTGGACACTGCCTTCCACTTCTCACTCTTATGTGGCATTATGTTGCTATTTCCCAGCCTTGTCTTTCTTTCTCCACCTCGGCTACTATCGTAACTCTTCTTTTCCATTGGTAGGATTTGTCGTCTCTGTCCTTCCTTGGTTACCTCTGTAAACAGAGTTTAACTTGCAAATTTCTATTCGAGATCAAGGGCCGTTTTACATGGTATTCACACAGAAAGAGAGAAACTAGATACGTTCTTCAGAGTTAGAGGATCTCAAGGGGGCCTGTCAGTGGACAGTCTGATGCCAAAGAGGGGCATAGTAAAACACATATGTAAAAGGATCTAAGGATGCCCCAGGGGTAAGTTGTTATGAAACCCCCGCCCCATGAAATGTTTTTCCAGGCACCTAAGTCCTTACACCAAAAGTCAACAGGTGCCTAAGGGCCTGATTTAGATCTTGGCGGACAAGTTGCTTCGTCACAACGGTGATGTATATCCCGTCCACTAAAATATAAATCCCATTATATCCTATGGGATTTATATTTAGGCAGACGCAATATCGGTCATCGTTGTAATGGAGTAACCAGTCCTCCGAGATCTAAATCAGGCCCTAAGTCCTTACGGCAATGATCAGCAGTGGCAATGCGCTATCGAGCCAGTGGAAAAAAGATCTTATGGTGGGTTAGGGTAAAAACCAACTAGCATACTAGTCGCATACCCCCACCTCCTCACAGATCAGCCTCAGAACAAAAGGACCAGGGTAACCAACTCACGCAATGGTGGCAGAGTCGAACCTACTGGTGTATATGGGGACTACAGACAGTAAGCCACAGCCTGGTAATTTGTTACAGCACTGCTTCTCCTCATATGACCTGGTGCTTAGGTTACATGAACATGTGCGACAGGCAATCCACAGGAGAAACACGTGAATGTACTGATGAAAGAATAACCTAGATACTGGTAGAAGCTCTTACCGCAAGGAGAAGAATGTGACCAATCATAGCGTCAAGGTGCGTGGCTCTCCCCTACCTCTTCCTGGCCCTTAGGGGTGTAGACCGGGACCGCATTGGCCCAGGCTTTGTCCCGGTACATGCCGCGGTAGGTGGAAGGGTTCTTTTCAGCACACGCTGTGAGGAAACCAGTGGCACCCCCTCCTCTCAGACAGCAAGGTCTTGTGGGACAGTGAGGCCCAGATCGGCAGTAGGGCAATAATGAGGCTTATTAAACTTCCTCCTGCGCTGGTTGGTGGAAGAGCGCTTTCAGCGTGGAGAAATCAGTGGCAGCCCCTCCTCTCAGGACAGGGAGTACCAGATTGTCAGTAGGGCAGCAACCAGGCTCACTAAATGTCCCACGTGGCGGTATGTGGAAGGACGCTTTTTACAATGTGGGGAAATCAGTGGCAGCCCTTCCTCTCAGGCAGCAAGGTTTTGTGGGACAGGGTTACCAGATCAGCAGCAGGGCAGCAAGTAGGCTCACTAAACGTGTTATGAAACATAATAGATACAAAACCATTAAAGTCCCCAAACATAACAAATGACCTTAACAATTTATGATACCTTTAACATCTGATAGAGACTTGTTGCCACAGATTCCTTCCCTTTGAGTTCTCCCCAGGTGCCAGACTGGATCTGGAAAAAAAAATCAGCAGTTCCTCTGCACGGCTGTAGAGGGCATCATCCGACTCCATAGTGACGTCGACCAGTAGTTGTGACTGGAAAGAGTTCATATGTGTCCCATCCCAACTCGCAGACGTCAGTTTCTTCTTTTCCGCATTTTTAACGCGGATCTAGTAGGTGGTTCCTAACGCCGTTTTTTGTCCTACTTCAACTTTTTCACTTTTTTAAAACTTTTCTTTTTATTAAAGACAAGGTAGCACAGGTAAAATCAGTGTACAAGCATACTCGCCAATGATTCATCCATTGGTGTAGCTCCCCCAGTACATAAGCAAGTGTCAAATTACAAACATTACACAGTCAATCAAAATGGGGCCAGCCTACCCTGACTCGTGCCTTCGTCTAGACAACGGCGGTTCACAGATCTCGTCCCTATAACAATTCCATTTATTCCATATTTGTGTCCATTTGTTGGGGCAGCCTCTAGATTCGTACACTGTCTTCTCAGTGAACATACAATGGTCCATATATTTTTCCCATAGTCTCAGTAACGGCTTTTCTTGCGCCCCCCACAACCTTGCAATATTTCTTTTGGCAATCATCATTCCCAATGTCACCCATATTCTCGCCTTGGTATTTAAGTCATTGGGACCCCAAATATTTAAGAGGCACAGCTTTATATTACAATCTATCGTAACACCCATTACTTCCTCCATGCTACTCGCCACCCCCGCCCAGTATTCTTGGATAACTTGACATTCCCAGAGCATGTGTATGAAAGTGCCGCCTTGCCACATCCTTTTGTGCAGTCTGCGTCAGTCCTATAGCCTATCCTCACCAGCGTCGGCCCTGAGAAGTATATTCTGTGATGTATCTTAAGCTGTAGAGTCTGAGCCTGGAAGAAATAAAAGTTTCCTTAGGAGAGGCAAGAGGTTCAAGTCATTCCTCATCATCTAATCCTGCTACGTCATGATCCCATTTAGTTCTGAGCCATAGTAAGGGAACGGGCATATTGTTAACAAGCATTTTGTATATCAACGAAATTGCCTTCTCTGGGAGATTTCAGTCTAGTATCCTGTCCTCTAGCGGAGATGACTCTAGTGGCTTCTCGCCCTTTGGTATTGCCGCCTGTAGTGATGCCTAATCTGTAGGTACTTGAATCGTTATGTGGCGACTAGGTCGTATTCGTCCTGCAGTTGGGTGAAGAGAATTGCCCCCTCCGCCCTCCATAGGTCCCCAACCGTGGAGATGCCTATTAAGTACCATTGGTCGAAGCCTGTAGTGAATCGTAGATTACCTAGTAGTGCAGCTTCCCAAATTGGGGTGGCCAGTGTAAGCCTATCTTTCCAACCCAAACTCGTTGTGGCAGTCCGCCACACCTGGACCGCGTGTCCAGTTGGTCCTGACAATTTCAGTTTCGAGGGGTTGGCATAGAGTTCACCCATAAAACCTCCCTCTGGGAGTAGCCATCGATCCATATTAAATCCCAGATCTCCCTGCGGCCTGTACATATATTGATTTATAGCAGTGAGGTGTGCTGCCCAGTAATATCTTTTTATATCCAGGAGGGCTATTCCCCCATCATACCAGCCTCTTATTAGCTTTTGGATCGATATCCGTGGTGGTTTCCCCTCCCACAGGAGTTCAGGAGTTCCCTTAGGGCACTATCAATAGATTAAAAATATTCTGCCCTCACTTGCGTGTTCTGCAAGGCATAGAGGGAACGCGGAAGGGATATAATTTTAAATAGGGCTGCACACCCTAACAAGGACAGTGGAAGTGGCTTCCAGTGCAAGACATCACTCCTGAGTCTGTGCAATGGGGGGGGGGGGGGGGGGGGGGGATCGGGGGGGGGGGAATGGGTTGCGTTCGTGAAAGAGTCGGATTTTTAGACACCTGGATCCCCAGGTGTTTAAATCCTGTTGTGACTTCAGCAATGGTGAACCCCCTAGGTAAGATTGGTGATTTACTGCTGAGAACGGAAAGAACTGACTTAGACCAATTAATCGTATATCCTGAAAACTTAACAAAGACTATAAAAATATGTAGCACTCTGTTCAGGGAAGCCGCCTGTGATGCCAGGTATAGTAGGATATCGTCAGCATACAACGAAATGCGATCCTCCCATTCTTCAGCCCATCTGAGCCCTCTAATAACCTGGTCTTTCCATATCCACATTGCCAAGGGCTCTAACACAAGGGTGAAGGGCAATGGGGTGAGGGGGCAGCCCTGCCTGGTACCCCTTCCGAGCGTGAATGTTGAGGATGTTCGGTTGTTGACCACTATTTGAGCCAGCGGTTCCGCATATAGAGGTGCACCCATCACAAGAAGCCCGGGCCAAACCGTAGTTTCCTCAATACTGCGAACATATATGGCCATTCGATCGTGTCGAACACCATGGCCGCATCAAACGACACCACCACCACGTCCTCCAGTATCTTATCAGCCCGGTCTAACACCCCATGTAGCTTCCGCAGGTTAAGGGAGGTATTTCTGGTTGGCATAAAGTCAGACTGGTCAGGGTGTACAAGCTTAGTGATGACACGTAATAGACGGGTAGCAAGTATTTTTGCCAGGATCTTGGCTTTTGCATTAAGCAAGGAGATTGGTCTGTAGGAGGAACATAAGTGTTTGGGTTTCCCACTCTTGTGGATGACCACTATAGTGGCCAATCGCTGGTCTGCTGGGAGTGATCCTACCTCGCAGCTTTCATGGAACATGTTAGTCAGGTGTGCTGCGATTTTACTTGAGATGATCTTATACAGTTCAACGGGCAAGCCATTCGGGCCCGATGCCTTGCCCGCACGCAGGTCCTGTATGGCTTTATCTACCTCCGTACTTTGTAGGTATTTTTCTAGGTCTAGCCGTTCGTCGTCGGAGAGTGTCGGCAAGGGAATGTATTGTAGTAAAGAGAGTGTGTCCGTTTCTGTGTATGCCGTCTGTGACGTGTACACCCCATGGTAGTGATCCCCGAACGCATTCACAATTTATTGTGGGTCCGAGATTGTGTGACCGGACTCAGTTGTGAGTTCTACTACCACTTTGTTGGCCTGTTCTCTATGATTGAGCCATGCAAGCAGCTTACCGGCCTTGTCGCCCACTTCGTAGACTTTACTGAGTGTCGCCCTATGTTATGCTTTAGCCGCGTCAGTGGCCAAAGCTAAGCATTCTTTTGTTTTAAGTATCAAAGCATGTCGTATCTCTTCAGAATTTGCATCCTGAAGTTTCCCTTTCAAATTCCAAAATATCAGTTTCTAATTGCACTAGTTCCATCTGTTTCTCTCTCCTAGTGCCGGCGATCTGGGAGATAGCTGTCTCTCTTATTACAACCTTGTAGGCCTCCCACACTACCTGTGCTGAGTCAACCGAGTGTTTATTTTTGAGAAAGTATTGCTCTCTGTCGCGTACAATCGTCTTGTGTATCTGAGGGGGATCTTAAGATACCAGGGGTTTATAGGGGCGGTCCTCCCTCTTTGTGGCTCCTTCACCCGGGACCAGATAGGCTAGTGGTCCGATATATCCCTTGCGAGGTTGTTCACCTCTCTAACGTTTCCCAGTTCACCCGCAAGTGTTATAACATAGTCTATCCTTGACATACTGCGGTGGGCCCCAGAATAAAATCTGTATTGCTGCTCTGTGGGATGGAGCGCCCTCCAGGTGTCTGAGACCCATTGCTTCCAAAAAGTTATGGATTTGTGTGCGAGCCGGCGGCAGGTCTCTAGAGGGCCAGCAATCTAAGATGTCTGAGACAATGGAGTTCAAGTCTCCCCCTATCATGAGTCTCCCCTCAGGCAGGGAGAGTAAGAGGTCGCCCAGATCCTTGAAGACTGGGGCTTGAAGGCCAGGTGGAATGTATACAGAGACTAGATTTAACGTTCGTCCCTCTCAACACCGCGAGATGGCCACAAATATGCCCAGGTTGTCTGTCCATATACGGTTGGTCATCTGAAAAATTTCCGGGTCAGTATCTACACCCCCCGAGATCCAGATCCAAATGCAGAGTGTGCCACTAGTTTGAACCCCCAGCGCGTCAGAGCCTGGCATGCATTCCCCAGTAAGTGTGTTTCTTGAAGCAAAATCACGTCGGGTAAGTCTCTTTTGATATATTGAAGCACTATGCCCCTTTTCAACTTATCCCCCAATCCATTGACGTTCCAGGAGAGTAATTTATATCCAATTGGTAGTGGCAGTCCCATGTCTGTGCAGTGTGTTAATTCAATCTTTCAGGGGAGTCCCAGCGGATGTGTCACTTTCTTGGCTAGCTGCACTCTTACAGACTATTGTGCCTAGTGTGAACGTAGTTCCTTTGAATACAGGCATTGCAGCGACATTATGACAACCTGTTCCATCCCCCCATAGTGTCGTTTGTGTGGGACAAACTGTGCCCCAATGCAATCATACGTAAATTTGTCATATTTTCTCAAGGTCCTGAGTCCCCCCCACCCCACAAACCATAACTGTTCCCCCCTCCCTGCCTCCCTGCATGGCGGTATCAGAACCTCCCGACACCCCAACATTGCAGAGCGCCTATCCCCCACCCCTAAAACTTGTAGGTTGTGTGCCAATCCCGCACCCGTTCTGCCATTAATTGTGGTGAGATACTGTACCATGAGTTTGAGTGTCTGGAATGCCCAGTTCGCTTACTTATTATGCAGTGGAAAATGTCTGGTGAGAGATAATTGACAACATCTTGCCTTGCCAGAAGCTTACAGCCCTCGTGAAGGTTAAGGCCTGCAATATCCCAAAAAAAAAGTCATAGTGGGCATTGTATCATCCCAATAAAGGATACAGACCAGTTATTTTCTTTCGCCATCTGTCATCAGACTTTCACCCGGTGTGGATCCCACATTCTGCTCCATTCGATTCTGCCCCTGTCTCTCTCATGAGCTCTGGTGGTTCTTCTTGCCAGCGACTCGACATCCGTCGAGCCAGTCCCACGCCTCATCAGGAGTGAAGAACCATGTCTTACCCTCTGCTTCCACTCGCAGGGAAGAGCATGGCGTATTTGATGTCTTTCTCTCGAAGGGCTCTTTTAATTTCAAGGAAGCTACGCCTTTGTCGCTGGACCCTGATCGTGAAGTCCGGGAAGAAGGTCACCCTGCTGTTTTCGAGTTCTATTGGTGGTGCCGTTTGAGCCGTTTGTAAAATAATGTCTCTGTCTCTGTAGTTGAAGACTCTTACCACTATCAGTGGCAGGGAGGCTCTGGGCTTGGGTCTGCCGCCAGTCACTCTGTGTGCCCGCTCAATCTTGAAAAATGTTGACAGTCTCGTGGGCTGTAGATACTTTGTGACTAGGTCCTCCACAAATATGTCTGCTGTCTGTCCCTCGGCGCGTTCTGGAACCCCAAGAATTCTCACATTATTGCGCCATGAACGCCGTTCATACTCATCAAGGAGGTCCTCCATCGCTTCAGGTCTGCAGCTCAGTCACCTTTTTTTATAGGGTGGAGGTGTCCTTTACCAAGGAGCTAGTGATAGATTCGACTTCTCTGATTCTAGAGTTCATGTTACGCATGTCTGCACGTATGAGGGAAACTTCGGCAGATACAGAGTTAATCCTGGTCTCTAGTGACGTCCTCACCGTTGTGATAGCTGTTATTATGTCTTGGAGAGTGAGTTCTGACGACCCATAAACCTCTTGCTGCTTTTCCGGTAGGTCTTCCACATCTTTGTCCCTAGGACTTGCTCCCTTGTTCCAGGCGTATTTATCCAACTTGGCCTGCGTAGAGGTTTTAGTACTTCTTCCACCGACCATTATATATCTAGATGAGTCCAGGAGTTAAACAAGAAAGGTGTCCAATCGTTGATTATTCATTTCTGATGGATACATATGCCTGTGGATTCCTCACCTTATGAATATCCCCTGCACCAGCATTCCTCGGAAACTTTTTTTCCTAACTCTCCACGCCGACGAGGTTGTGACAATGCCATGTGACGTCACTGGAGCCATAAGAGGGCCACGTCGGCGTGATGACGTCAGTTCCTTTTTTTTGCACTGTCAACGCTAACAGTTTTTCTACGGACTCTCCAATACCTTCTCCTGGATACTTTGTATTTTTCTGGTTTCTTTCTGTGGTTTTGACATGTCTGCTCCAAGGGAGTCGGGATTCAAGCCCAGTAAGGAGTGCGGGTTGCATATGTCGATCACTGACCCCCATGAGGACTGCCTGTGGTGTCTATCGTCTGATCACGACATCGAGGGCTGTCCTTGCTGTAGGAAGATGAACCTGAAGGAACGAGAAGCCAAGCTGTACATGGCTAAAGTGAGAAAAGAAAAAAGGGGTCAAAAATGTTTGAAGTCGAGGTCATCGACTTCACATAATTTGAGGAGGAAAGACAAGAAGAGGAAGAGGCATGGAACTCGACGCCGTTCGTTGAAGCCTGTGGCTTCGAGGTCGCCTTCTCCGGCTCCTCGACGTCGTGTTAAGGACCTCGTCTCTCCTTCTCCTTCAGTTTCTCCTCAGGTGACTCCGGCCCATTCTCCTTCGTATAAGGGGACTCCGGTGCAGTCTCCGACACCGAGATTCTCTCCGGCTCCGGATGGTTCATCGAATCCGGCTGATGCTGAGATGCCTTCAGCTCCTGTGGCTCCGCCTGTGGCCCCGGTGGTTCCGACTCCGGAGGCTCCTCGATCGGATCTCGAACTGGCGCAGTATCCTTCATTCCCGGTGCCAGGTTCAGATCCCTCGCATTTTTTAAATGTGATGTATGGTGTGTTTAACAGGGCCTCTTACCCTTCTGGTGCACCTTCGGGTCCCATGGGTCCTCTGGCATTTAATTTGGGTGTGTCTCACCATTATACTCAGGCCACCTTCGTGCCATTCATGCCGATGACGCCGTCATGGCAAATTCCTGCTCCGAGGATGTCGACGCCGTATGGGCAATCCCCGGCTCCATCCGGCAAACCTTCATCACGGATTCGTTTGCCGCAGGTTGCTGCTACAGATCCGCCTTCTACGCCACTCCCGGAGCCATTGACGACGCCGCAACCGAACATGCGCTCGAGGAGAGAAGTGCAGAGGTTGCTAGAGGAGGAACAGTACCAGGCTGAAGATATGGAGGAAGGTGAACTTTATGAGCCTAAAGATATGTTCGAGGGTCTGTGTAAGGCAAGTGGACTTGACACCTCCCCGGAGTTGGACTTTGCTTCTCAGAAAGCTTCTTTTTTTAAGGAAGTTGCACCTTACCATACTGTAATAAGGAAGGCTGCAGAGCTCTTGGATCTGCAGCTCCCTTTGGCTGAGTATAAGCCTAATTTTTAGAGGTGCTTCATTCTCCGTCCTCTGTGTTTGAACCCCTCTTGCCTTTCAATGATGCCCTTATGGAGCCGATCCTTGAGGTTTGGCACAATCCTCTTTCTGCTCCTGCAGTTTCAAGATCTGTGTCCAGAAGGTACAGGCCTGCTCCAGGAGATCCTGTGTTCCTTTCTTCCCATCCTTCGCCTGAGAGTTTGGTGGTGCAGGCTTCATGTTTAAAGCAATCTACGGGTGCCTTTCCACAAACTCCTAGTGACAGGGATTCCAAGAAGCGTGAACAATCTGCAAAGAAGGTTTTCTCGTCAGCGAGTATGGCTTTGAAATCCACTAATGCTACCTGTTTGTTGGATAGATACATTCATGCCCTTATGGACTCTGCCAAGCAGTTTCTTCCAAAATTATCTGAGGAAGACCAGGGTAATTTGAGGGAGGTTCTGGCAGACTCTCAGGCTGCTGCTCGCCAAGTCATCCAGTCTGGCCTGGACACAGCAGATTCAGTGGCCAGGGTGATGGGCTCATCCATTGCTACTAGAAGACATGCAAGGCTGAGGTCTTCTGGGTTCTCACCTGATGTACAGGCTGCCCTTCTAGATCTTCCCTTTGACGGACCTAGGCTTTTTGGGGAAAAAGCTGACTCTGCTTTGCAAAGGTTCAAGGATAGTAAGGCCACAGCGAAATCCTTGGATCTACAGTCTCAGATAAGGGGTTATGGCTTTAGAAGATACTGTGGCTTTGGGAAATCTTCCTTTCGTTGTTCCTGTCAGCCGCAGCAGCAGCAGCAGCAACAAAACCCCTTGTACAAGTCCTACAGGGGTAAGGGCAGAGGTCGCCTTCGTGGAGCGAGTCGTCATCCTTCCTCCACCTCCCAGTAATGCAGGAAAGCAGCCCTAGATCCACCATCCTGGATCATGCAGGTCCTTGGGGGGGGTCGGCTTACCCATTTTCTACGGGATTAGAAATTGGTCACTTTGGATCTTTGGGTTCTAGATCTGGTAGAAAATGGGTACGCCCTTCCCTTCAGGGAATTCCCTCCTCCTTACCCTCCTTGCCAAGGGATTTTCATGAAGGATCATTTACTACTTCTTCAGAAGGAGGTTGTTGTCCTGTTACAAAAAGGTGCTATAGAGGTGGTTCCGGAGCAGGAAAGAGGTCAGGTTTGCCACTTCCGGTATTTCCTGATTCCCAAAAAGGATGGCAGGTTACGACCCATCCTAGATCTCAGGATTTTGAATCTGTTTCTCAAGCAGGAGAGGTTCAAGATGCTCACACTAGCGCAGGTTCTTCAGGCGCTGCAACAAGAGGACTGGATGGTGTCCATCGACTTGCAGGATGCGTATTTTCACATCCCAATCCTGAAGTTGCACGGTAAGTATCTCCCGTTTACAGTTGTTTTGCAGCTTTACCAGTTTGCGCTCCTTCCGTTTGGTCTCACTACTGCAACTCAAGTCTTCACCAAGGTGATGGCGGTGGTAGCTGCCCATCTCGGAAGGTCGGAGGTCCTGGTTTTCCCCTACCTGGTAATCCTGGGCATAGTTTGCGTAGTGGCGCTACGCTACGTGAAGTGCACTAAACACTACGCGAGCTACGCGAACTGAGTAGTGCGGTAGGGAAAATGCTGTTCGCACTGATTGCACAGTGCCGGATGCTTGTCCGCACTGTGCAATCATTGCAAACGGCATTTTGCACAGTGCAAGCGGTCGTTTACTGCCGCTCGAATAGATTTGTACTCGAGTGGCAGCTTTCTCAACGCGGACTGGTAGTTTCTCATCGCGAACGGTCGCGAGCATACGCGACCACTCGCAATGAGAAACCTGACCTCCCCGCGTTGAGAATCTTGCTGGGAGGTTTATTTTCCATGCTCTCGATCGGCAACCTGATGTTGTTGCTCGCGAACGAGGAAAAAGTTTTGCCGGGATGTCATTTTGCTCGCTTGCGGTCGCCAACTTGACGTTGAGAAACGCGAGCAAACAAGAAATGCCCGCTACGCTACGCGTTTTTGCACTGTGCTACGTGCAATTCACGTAGCATGTAGTAGCACAAACTACGCTACTACATGCTACGTGCTACTATGCCATGGGTTACTACCTGGATGACTGGCTTCTGAAGGCAGAGTCGCCAGAGATGGTGCGTCGTCATTTGCAGGTAACAACTCAGCTGTTGTTCACATTGGGTTTTTCGATAAATGTGCCCAAGTCTCACCTGGTGCCCTCTCAACGCAACCTGTTCATAGGGGCAGTACTGGATACCACTGTGTGTTGAGCTTTTCCTCCTCCGCAAAGGATTCTCGACATTCAGGAAATTATTCCTTTGTTTCAAAATGGAGCGGTTGTTCCAGTTCTGAAGGTCCTACGCCTGCTCGGTCTGTTCACCTCCTGCATTCTGTTGGTCAACCATGCACGCTGGCACATGAGGGCGCTCCAGTGGTGCCTCCGCAGTCATTGGTATCAGCACAACGGAGATCTCAGGGAGTCTGTCAGGATCTCCATAGAAGCTGCAGCGAATCTGTCTTGGTAGAGTGTGGAGGACAATCTGTCTCAGGGAAAGCCTTTTTATCTTCCTCCATCGTTGGCCACAGTGATAACGGATGCCTCTATCCTAGGGTGGGGTGCTCATCTGGGGATCAGGAGGTCAAGGGTCTTTGGTCTCCAGAGGAAAGGTTGTCTCATATCAATCTTCTGGAATTGCGGGTGATACGTTTGGCGCTTAAGGCCTTTCTCCCTTCCCTTCGCGGTCAGTCGGTTCAAGTCCTAACGCACAACACTACCGCGGTGTGGTATGTCAACAAGCAGGGAGGAGTCGGGTAGTACCACCTCTGGAGGGAGGCGTGGCGGCTTTGGTCCTGGGCTCAGGACCATCGGATTTGCTTGATGGCGAATCTTCTGGCCAGGGTGCTAAATGTTCATGCTGACAGTCTCAGTCTGCAGTTCTCCGCCGACCACGAGTGGAAGCTTCATCCGAAGGTAGTTCGACACATTTTCCGGACGTGGGGGACTCCTCGGGTGGACCTGTTTGCCACTCTCGAGAACGCACATTGCCGTCATTCTGCAGTCTCCAGTTTCCATTGAAGAGGGCGTTGGGGTACGCGTTTCAGTTGAGCTGGAGCTCACATCTCCTTTACACGTTTCCTCCCATACTCTTGATTCCTCGAGTTCTGAGGAAGATTCGCCAATACCGGGCCCAAGTCATATTGATCACCCCGGATTGGCCAAGAAGGGTGTGGTACACAAATCTACTTCACCTCTCATCGCACCCTCCACTCTTTCTCCCTCTCAGGGTAGACCTCCTCTCACAGTCGCAGGGGAAGTTCTTCACCCACACCTACAGAGCCTGCACCTTCATGCCTGGAGATTGAACGGGGCATCCTGAGTTCCTTCTCTCTCTCTCCTGACGTGGTAGACGTTATCTTATCGGCCAGGCGACACTCCACTAAGTCCATTTACTCCTACAGGTGGTCAAGATTTGTTAAATGGTGTGGAGAGAGGTCTATTGATCCCTTAAAGGCTCATCTTTCTGATGTTCTGTGTTTTCACTACATTTGGCCCAGCAGGGTTGTGCTGTGGCTACTGTTAAAGGTTATTTGTCAGCTTTATCAACATTTCTTTGTTTGTCTGATTAGCAGTCTCTTTTCAAATCTCAGGTTGTTTTAAGGTTTAATAAAGGCCTTACTAATATGTTTCCGCCTGGTCCCTTCATTATGCCCCAATGGGATTTGAATCTAGTTTTAGCTTTCTTAATGGGTTCCCCATTCGAACCTATGCATAGTTGTCCCTTGAGACTGCTGTCATTCCTTGTGAGCTTCTGGCTTTGAGTTCTAAGCCTCCGTTTCTGTCTATTCATGCTAAAAGGATGATTCTCAGGACCAGGCCTGCTTTTCTGCCTAAGGTGGTAACTCCCTCCTATCTAGGGCAGTCCATTACCCTCCCTACTTTCTATCCTCCCCCTCACCCTTCCAAGGAGGAGGAGAGGCTGCACCGCTTGGATCCTAAGAGGGCGGTTAGTTTCTATCTGGATATATTGAAGGACCTGCGATTGGACGATCAGCTCTTTGTGGGCTACGTTGGACGTATGAAGGGCAAGGCGGTGCAGAATCGCACTCTATCCAGGTGGATCATCTTGCGCATCAAGATCTGCTACGCTCTGGCTGGTAAGTAGCCTCCTGAAGGCATTAGAGCTCATTCCACCAGAGCTAAGTCATCTGCTTCTGCCTTTTCCAGAGGTGTTCCTGTGCTGGACATCTGTAAGGCCGCAACTTGGGCCTCCCTCCACACTTTCGCAAAGCATTACTGCTTAGATTCCGAAGTGAGGAGGGACGACCATTTTGTGCGCTCTGTTTTGCAGTACTTTTTGGTATAGAAGGGTGGACACCCTCCTTCGGGAGCGGGACTGCTGTGGGATTCTATTCATAAGATGAGGAATCCACAGGCAGATGTATCCATCAGAAGAACAAGTTACTTATCTTTGGTAACGCTTTTTCTGGTGGATACAGTATCTGCCTGTGGATTCCTCACTGACCCACCCGCCTCCCCGTTGTCCACCCTTTTATACGTTAAAAGAGGTATTCGTTAATATGTTGTTTCATATTGTCATTCTGTATTGCCTCTGTTTGCGTTTTGTGTTTGCTTATAGGAAATGCTTGCTTTCTTTTGCTTTCATTTTTCACTTTACACTGTGTGTATTTGTGTGAATACTGTGTACTATGTATGCATTGTCTATATGGTCGGTCCCCTCGTTTCGACTCGGTGGCACGGAAAAAAAGGGTGGAACTGACGTTATCACGCCGACATGGCCCTCTTATGGCTCCAGTGACGCCACACGGAGCCATGGCATTGTGACGACCTTGTCGGCGTTTAGAGCTATGAACAAAAGTTTCTGAGGAATGCTGGCGCAGGGGATATGCTTAAGGTGAGGATTCCACAGGCAGATACTGTATCCACCAGAAAAAGCGTTTCCGAAGGTAAGTAACTTGTTCTGCATGTACCAGGTATGCGGGCTGCACCTTCAGGCTTAGGCGGCTCGGGTAATTCGTTATTTGGAATTCACTCACAACTTGGGCTATCCACCCCTTGGGCTGTCTTGTCCTTGATAAGTGGGGCACCCTCTGTGCAATCCCAGGGCCTGCGGAATGTCCTGAGACCAGTCCCCGCCCCTGATTGTCCGAGTGGGCAGAGGGCTTGCTGATAATCGGTAGGGCCAGAGGTCCTGTTCAATTTGGGGATATCTGTGGCAATGCTGCTGCTTGTGCGAGTTGTAGGGAGGGTGGGAGACGAGTTACTGCGCCAAACTAAGGCCACGACCCACGTGGCAGGAGGCAGCCATATTCTAGGAATTTGCACCATGTCGCCTGGGCCGCGTTACAGTGCGGCGTGGCAAGCATGTGCTGTGAGGCTTACCCGTTGATGGAATTGTGCCTGAATGCTATCATCTGCCTGGCCCCAGATGGACTGCAGAGAATTTTCGATGCGGCTGCATCTTGTGGTGCAGTTAGAATCAACAGCCGAGAGTTCGTCCCCGGACGCCAACAGGAGCCACTTCCAGGTTCTAGGCAGTGGTCAAAGGGCTCTCCACCAAGCCCACAGTTGATTTTTACGGCCCAGTAGGCTCGGGGCACAGTCCCTTGTATATTTATAAAGTGTTCATCCCCTGCAGGCACGGGGCACCGTCGGGCACCAGGAAGCCAGAGCTGCACGCACTGCTCCCCATGCCTCTGATGGCTGCTGCTCCTTACCGCTGCAGGAAACGGGCCCCCCACTGGTTCGCTTACACTCCGGCTCTTCTGAGACCTCACACCTCCATAGGCACTGCGCTGGGGCTTCATCCTTTCTTTGCTGTTATCGACAGCTGTGTGTGGAAACTCGGGTGCCTCTCCTCCACCGCTCAAACTACACAGGCGGAGTCGCTGTTGTGGCCGGCGCTGAATTCTCCGTCACCGCTTGGTCAATTTGGCCCGGTGGGCTCCGGTTGTTGGAAAGTTGAAGAAAGTACACTCTCTCAGGATAATTAAATGGATTTTACTGGAGAACAGGCGTGCTCGGACGGAGATGCTCTAGGTTGCGGCCATCTTGCATGGAGGTTGGCCAACCCCCCTACTTCAACTCATATCTTCAGGTTTCAAGCCTTGTGGGTCCTATGGACGGCAGAAGTCCACCACAGACCCTCACTCTATTTGTGTGTGGTGCTTGGAGGAGCTCTATGACTCCGAGGAGTGCGACTCCTTTTGTCAGCTTTGCCCGAAGGCGCTGCATGAACATTGTATGAAGCTCATAGTGGCATGGATGTGGCAGCCTTCCAAGACTTCCCGTCGACCTCGGTCCCCTTCTCGATCCAAGGACCTCCGGTGGGCCCGCTCCAGGAATGGTTCACATGGATGTCACTCTCCATTGAGGTCCCTAGGTAAGTCAAGGTGCAGGCGGTCAAGGTTACGACACCCCCCAACCTCGCCCCCTAAAGCCCATACTTCAGTTGAAGAGTTGGTGCACAAGTCTAACCGACACCTCCCTACCTTCACTGGAGCCAGAGCGACTCTGACCCAATATGCAAGAATACTACAATTCTCTTTAGACTATCTTTGGGTCATCACTTTCCCCTGGAGTGCCCTTGGGCCCTAAGGAGGTGCGAGGAGCCATGACTGTGTCCACATTGGCGTGTTCACCATCGCTCTCAGTTCGGTCTTCTGACTTCAAATCTGTTTCGACGCCGGTGCACAGCACTTTGTGGTTTCCACCTTCGGCGCCTGTATCCGATCAGCCGACTATGGTGCCGCTTGCCGTCATGCCACCTCCCGCTTCTGATGGCGTAACGTCGCCACTTAGGTGCCAGACAGCGTCCGATGCAGAACTGGTGGTGCTGCCTATCTCATAGCTTCCTATGGAGCCCCCCCTCTTTTACCTTCTTAGGACCACGATTTTGGAGGTGATGGAGGGGATTTGGGGTTTCTCCACCCCATATATGACACTGTCCAACCTCCTATGGAGGTTAGCTGGCTCACTGAGTTGGGTGAAGCTAGCGGCTTGGAGTCTTCCCCAGGCTCAGATCTCTTTTCCCCTCCGGCCTTGCTACGGAGGTGAGCTACTCTCTAGCTGACATACTCAGGGGAGTTTCTGTGGTTTTGGATTTGGCACTTTCTTCTCTGGAAATGACAGCTGATCCTTTACTTGCCTTCTCCCATCATGGCCAAACAGGGGTGGAGCAGGTGCTTTTGTATAGCTCTGTTTGACATTTTATTGGCGGCTTGGGCTAAACTTGAGACAGGGGCCCCTGTGGATCGTTCTTATTTCCATAGACACCGTCCTGCCCCCCTTGATCCGGCCTGTCACCTCTGACATCCTACCTATCACAGTTTTGTGGTACAGGCCACTATGGCCTCCCATAATCTTAACTCCCTTCCTAATGTCCCTCCAGACAGAGATTTCAGAAGACTAGGCACTTGTGACTGGCATTTCTCCCCCATCAGTTTCTCTGCAATCCATTAACACTTCTTGCATTCTCGGACGCTTCTCCCATACATTGTGGGATTTATTGGCACGCCCGCTGCCCTCACTTTCAGGTGAGCACCAGAACAATCTTGCCCAGTTAATACAGGATGGGCAACAAGCAGCTAAATTGATTGTTCAATGTGGTATGGATAGCACTAACTCCATAGGTCAGGCAATGGCCTTGTCAGTGGCGCTATGCATCGGGTCTGGCTGCGCACCTCTGGGTTTTCAGAGGCTGTTCAAGCCACCCTGATTAACATGCCCTTAGAAGGCACTCGACTATTCGGTGCCCACGCAGACTCTGCATTACAGCAGTTTCGCGAGTCGGAATGGAGCAACCTCTTAACTCGGCTTATTCTACTTCTGCCTTCCCAGCGAACTTGTTTCCCTAGCTCTCTGCATCCTCAGTTAGTATGAGGGGCGTTTTTCTTTCTTTTCCATTTCAGCCATCGGCAGGCTTCTGGCTTCCATTCCATTTTAACCATTCTAACTTCTGGTGGCACCCAGTAAAGTGTTCCTGCCTTTGTCAGGTTTTATTCTTTCTTCCACCATCCAAGTCAGATTGAAGTTCCCTTTCTCCAAGCATTTTTTTGTTTTGTGGCCCTGAGTGGGATTCAATCCCTAATGGTATAGTTCGAAACATATGATAGGTTGGTGCCTGGTATTATGTACATGAGTTCATTAAACAAACAAACAGTTTAATCTATTTCTGACAACTAATAAATACAGCGTACCACTTTGAAATCAAAATTGGATTTTGGGATTCTGTACCCCAGGAACTCACGTACATAATACCCGGCTCCAACCTAACATGTGTTTCGAACAATCAATTTAAATCTGGTGGCCCTTGGGTGAAGCTACTTGATAGGCATGCGCCACATCAAGTATTGGGTCCTGTTCCTATTGTGTGTGAACCCAGGCAGCACCCACCCCCTTAACTAGTTCCCTAATAGTATAGGGATTTTCTTTGTTCGAGACTTCATGCAAGTCATAATTATTGATGGTATTTTAATGAACGAATGCCTTGCTCCCTGTTCCTCGTGGGGCATCTTCTATATGCTTCATAGGCATTTCTAAATATAGATGCATTATGTTAGTATCCCTTATAGGGTATTTCTATTGTACCACTGGACGGATTGTGCTTGCGGCTTCCGCCTTTCTCTTACTTCGTATTAGGGCGTATCTTTAGTCCTGCTCCCCTTGTTCCATGGAGTATTCCTTCTGCTTATAATGACTTGCTCAGTGTTTCCTGACAAGCTCTTCTTTTCCTAGCAGAGTTGGGATCCGTGGTATAGTCCCCTCCCTTCGTTATTTTGTGTGGGCTGATGTCCATATTCTGTACGGGATGGACTTTGCTGTTCCATTCTTGGGCACTTGTGGTGCTTGTTTGTTATCCAAAAAATGAGGAACAGGTCCATTATACAAGTGCAGACATAATACTATGCTATATCAATATATAGTAAGCTAAATATATATGTGAAAATGGAATGACGTTTTCTTATCTCCCCTTTTTTCTGCTGGTTTTTTGGTTTGTGACAGTCATTATGACTCCTCCTATGAGTCCATCATTTCAAGTGCTTGCTCACTCATACCACCACCATTAGTCACCTTTTGACTGTTTCATCAATTCAAAGATGTAGGAGGCATGTTGGAAGGTAGGATTGTTCTAGCATGGTTACCCCCACATTTTGCCTGGTGTTAGTGTGTTTTTAACTTAATCTGCCTAGGATCCTGCTAATCAGGATCCCAGTCACTGTGATTTCTCCACTAAATTGACATTAGTACTTTTGTACCTCCTAAATTGGCTACTGGTGTACCCTTGTAAGTCCCTCGTATGTGTTACTAAGACACACTGGACACCAGGGGTCTCCCATGGGCTGCAGCATGCATTATGCCACCCATGAGAGGCCACTCAAACTGTGACTACAGGACTGCCATTGCAGCCTGTGTAAGTTGGTGCTAGCACCACTTACGACAGATATGTTTCCTTATATCTGAGCTCACTGCAGTTAAAACCTATAAGTCACCCCTAAGGCAGACCTTTCAATCCTGAAGACAGGGCGCTGGGTTAGAAGTGTGAGGGTGCCTTGCATGAGCAGGGCACCCCCTACAAACCCCAGAGTCGATTCTCTAGACTTTGTAAGTGCGGTCAGCCATTTTGATACATATAGTGGCCATGCGTCATTACAGGATGACTAACTATATATTGACTGTGCCGGACCTGGGCATGTTTAGTATCAAACATGTTGGAATCATAACCCAACACTGTTATCGGTGTTGGAGGTATGATTCCAAGCACTGGTGGGTTCCTCCGCGAAGCCCCCAGTACTCCTGGTAACAGACTTTGTGTCTGCCAGCAAGCTAGTGCTGCTGCTGACCCCAGTCACGATTCTGCCCTCCTGCTGCTGAGCTGAGCTCGAGCAGAGTAAGGTAGAACGATAGGTTTCCTGTCACCTCCCAGACTGGACTTGGTGTATTGGGCTGGGGTGGGGGTGCTTGCCAGCACCACCTGACTGCTTTGAAGGGCACATTTGGTGCCCTCCTTGCATACACCAGTTTAAGCCAGGTCAGGGAGGCCTTGACCCCTGCTCAGGCGTGAAACTGGACAAAGAACATGGGAGTATCCTCCCCTCTGTCCAGACCCTCCTCTGGGAGGGACCCTTGACTCGTTCCAATCCTTTCCCTTGGGTACTCAAGGGTTTACCTGTGGTTGGCCCTTGAGCTTCATCGTGGGAAAAGATTCATACCTGAAATCACTTCAACTTCAACCGTCTGGGTACCTGGGCTTCGATGGACTTCACCTGGAACTGAGACTGCACAAAAGAAGACTTCTGCTGCTCCTGGTCTTGGTGTTCTGCAGGTCTTCTTCGTTGTCTGCGTCTGTGCTTCCACAGGTTACTCTCCAGGTCTGTGGGCATCAAAGGTAGGGGTGGGTGAAATTTGCGTAATCGCGTTCCGCAAATCTCCGCGAAACGGTAAAAAATCTTCGCGAACACGCATAAATTCCGCGAACACGCGGAATTGCTTGTTCGCGATGCTTTTTTCCTGTTCACAATCACTGTTTGCGTGCTCGGGTAGAAATATCTCGCGAACACGCATTTTGAGAACGCGAACAAGCAAAAAATTTTGCGAAGTCACGGAAAGCAGAATTTTGGGCAATTTCGCGTTCTTAGCGGAACGTGAAATTACCCAAATTCCGCGAGCGGAACGGAATTTACCGCCCAGGCCTAATCAAAGGTACCCAAAGGAATTTCCCTTGAAGTGAAGGAGTCACTACCCTTCATCTGCAGGCACCACAACGAAGCTGACCAGTCATCTTCTTCTGACGTCCCATTGACTTTGAAAGGCTCAGCAACACAGGTGGTGATTCTGCAACTCACTCAAGGCTTGACCTGTCCTCTCAGCAAGTTTGAGGCCAGTATACCTCGTTTGAGCCGCTGAAACAGAACCCCTGTTCACCGCATTGACTTGCTGTTGCCAAGGCTTGTTGGCTGTGTACTCCAGAGATTTTTAGGCTATAAGAAGCTCCAGCCTTCAGGATCTCTTCCTGCTAAGATCTTAGTCCTCACCGCATCCTCTGCACCTTGGGCCTGGATCTTTGGTGAGCTGCTCGAGGTCCTCTTGAGACTCCTGAGCCTTTGGCCTGTGGGTCTTCTTGATGGTGTTCTTTGACTTCAGTGTAGTTCCAATAGTATCCTTTCATGCAGGACCTACGCTGTTTACGGATAACATATACCGTGGGTCTGGTTGCAGACTGACTCCGTACACCCCGCCGCATATGTTAGCCTATGTTTTGTATTAGCTAGCTTGCAGTGCCACTAGAATCTCCTGTTATCAGAGAGATTCGTTTTTGGCAACCTAAGACTTGTGGAAACAATATACTACTTTTCATCCTGTCACTCCTGCATGCTTGTTTTGCTCTCAGAGTGATACATAGAAGAAAACAGTTGAGCGTGTTTACAATAAGAATTTATTGTACCGTTGTTCTTCTCATATAAAATAAGTGCGCGGCTACAACTGCAACACAGTAGCAGAGATATAGAACCAGCAGTACAGTGAATAAAAAGGAATAGTATTGTTCTACCATTTTGCAATAGTCATGAACACATACATGATTATAAAATGCATTTATAAAATAAAGTGTGTACGCCTAAGATGCCTGACTAGGTGTACCTAAGTGTACCTAGCATGTGAATAGGTGCTACAGAGCCTGAGCCTAAAAGCCTAAGAGCCAAGAATCCCACTAGGATTTAGTCGAGCCCCCATACCTGAATAGTGAGAGTCTGGGACTTCGTCCTTGGCTTGAGCTGGACACCCCGCAAGGGATCGTCCGACCACTGTCAGCTGGAGCGATGGCATGCGGAACTGCAGCGTCTCTGGTCAGTGTGTCAGCCTTGAAGTCTTGGTTCCCTCCCGCTTACTGATAGCAAGAGGTGCTGTATTTATACAGTCTAGGTACGTGTGTTACCCATTGGTCAGTATGAGGATGACGTTGGGGATTAAACCTTGTACGTCAATGAGAGAGGTGAAGTATACCCCCTGGAGAGTGTACTCATCAAATATTCATATGCGCTAAGGATGACGTCTTAGCAATATCGATTGGGAAAAATCCACCCTCTGCATGGAACTAGGTGAAAGGTTTAGTCCATAAAAGGCTGCAGTCCTTATAAGGCGTGATGTCCCTATAAGGAGTTATGTCCTTATAAGGCTCGTTCATATGAAATAACGGGAGATGATGTAGGGAAAGTGTACGATGTTCCCTGGACCTATATTGTATTAAACGGCAATTCTTCAGGACCAGTGAATAAACATATACGGCTACCTGCACCTTTTTGGTGGTGGCCACAACCTCTAAGAGGTGTCAGTGTTGGCCACACATACAGCACCCTAAAAACGTGTGGTACCGTGAATAACAACAACACACAACCTGTGGAAGAAACAAAAAGTTAAAATCATTGTCATAATGAACAATTCGAGGCATTAGGTTTAAATTGAGACAGAAGGTGAAGTCAAATATAAAACCGTGACATACGTCGATTGTGAGCAAATATTTATAGGACTTATCAAGGCTGACTGCAATTACTTCATTAAAAGCTACCTCACACACTCAGGATTCAAAACCCCGCGAGGTTGTACAGATTTTACGGAAGCACTCTTGCAGAGACTCACCCTTTTAGGCTGTGGAGAAAATGAGGCCGGGGTAGGAAGGCACTAAATTTTAGTGTCCTAAAAGGAGGAGAGTAGATAAAAACAGCAGAAACGTCAGGTAAAAATACATCAAAAGTAGCTAGTGAGAGTTTAGGAACCTTAATGGTTGGGTACCTATATGCAACATGTAGAACTGACATCCAGTCACACGAGAGCAAAATGTATTTCAATTGTCAATAAACGCATGAGCTAGGCAGAGGGTATGCGTGTACCTGTGAAGGTATAGTATTAATCAACCAATGGAAAATAAACCAATATTACTGCACGTAGACACATGTGAACACATGTGAATGGCAGTTAAAGATGTGCGTGGGCTGGGCTCAGTGTAGGTCAGTGAGGCACTCATATGACGACCATATTAAGCGTAATAACATTACGTGACCGCCCAGTCTCTCCTGTAAGTAATTATGACCGCTCAGGCTAAGAACTGCACAATCCAAATAGAAAGGCAAACGACTGGAAGTACTCACGATTACGTTGTGAAAGTGTCACCGTCTACCTACGAACCCGTCAGCCGCTCGAGTCTGATGACAATGAGCTCGGCTCGCTTCAAGTATTGTAAGCAGGTAGACGTGCTATGCGGGTACGTGTTGCGCGGTCACATCCGGTAGAGGCGTGGCCACGTCTTCAACCGCTAGACCGCTGATCAGGACGTGTTGTCAGGCGGAAGTGTTGTTAAGGAAACTCGTGTGCACCGGGGAAAGCCTCTCGCTCGCGTGCCAGGGAGGGCGCGACCAAGTCTCACCCAATCGGGAGCTCCCCTCAAAAAAAGGGGGGTTCAAACAAACGAACAACCGGGTGGTATCGAATCTCATAAGTGAAGTGAGACCTGGCACGAGAAGACGCCGACTACCAGGAAATCAAAGAATTATTTCAATAGTCAATTTCGGGCCCCCTGATAAAAAATGTGTGTGTCCACGTCAGCGCTATGTACTGCAGATCTTGATTAGTGTCAGACATGAGGTGGTACACTAACAAGCATCGCGGAGGTTCGTCAAAAAGGGTGGTAAAACCCGTAGCTCAAAATGGAGTGTGGTCATTTGTTAGGGAAATTAGCGTAACCGAGAGCACCACGTGGTGCAAGGATAATCATCAAACTTGCTACCAGGGACCATCAATGGTTGGGAAGGGTGTAGGAGCACCTTCCACTAGTGTGCCTCATGGCAAGGAATTCAGGCTCATAGAATATGAAATATAAAGGGAAATGATAGTCTTATTCAAGTCAGCATGCTCCACGGAATGTCCCCATTAAGCCCAGAAGTATCAGTGGCCAATCTTAGGACCCAACGTTGCTCGAGTCTAAAGAGGGCTTTCTGTGACATATGCGGGTGGGATTCTAAAACCACCCATTGAAATGAGGTGGGAGTATGTCGTTCCAGGTTGTAGTGAGCCGTCATTTTAGTGTTTGTCTTGGCGCATCTGAAATTGCTTTTGTGTTCCAGCATGCGAATTTTAACTGCACGCGTGGTCATGCCTATATATGGTAAGCCACATGGACAAATCATAAGGTAAATGCAATTTTTTGAGTTGCAATTGGTATGTTTGTGGATTTTCCAGGTTACGCCATTGGTGAGTGTCAACTCTTTGCTAGTGCGTGTTTGTGGGCACATGGCGCACGACCCGCAAGAATAGTGACCCTTAATTGGGGGTAAATCCCACAGCAGTTTCTGAGACCCAACACTTGATTTCCTGGGCCTAGTATGTATTAGTAGGTCCTTCAGGTTATTTGTGCGCTTGAAAGCAAACCTAGGGATTTCCAGATCTAGATCACCAGTGTTGAGAATTTCCCAGTGTTTTTTTATGATCGCCTTAATTCTGTTAGAGTCGGGGGTGAAGGTGGTAACACAGGTTAAGGATTGATCAGATTCTTTAATGTTAACGTCTAATAGACTCTCTCTATTGTTGTTTCTTGCTCGTTTACGAGCACGAGTCACAACCTGTGTAGGGTAGTCTCGCTTGATCAAGTCATTCATAAGAGTTGAAGACTCTTTCTGATAGTCTGCCACAGAACTGCAGTTCCTTCTGATACGTAAAAATTGTCCGAAGGGCAGATTTTCCCTTAAAGACTTTGGATGGTAACTGCTGAATAAGAGGAGACTGTTCCTATCTGTAGGTTTCCGATAAAGACTGGTCAAGATCTTATCTCCTTCAAGGCGGATGTGTAAATGCAAGAAGGGAACTTCTGTGTCTGAAATGGTGTGGGTGAATCTCAAATAGGGATTTAAAGTATTAATCCAAGTACAGAATTCTGTGCATTTCGTGTAATCTCCCTTCCACAGGATCAAGATGTCATCAATAAACCTTTTCCAGAGCAGTACATTCGCCGCGTAGGGATTGGTGGGATGATGGATTGCCCTACTTTCGAAGGCTGACATGTACATACATGCCAGACTCGGCGCGAATGTACTGCCCATGGAAGTAAATACGGATCACGAATACCCCACACTAATCGTGTGCGATTCTTTTTACTGTGTACAGTCATACAATAAGTACTTAAAACATTGGAAACAAAAGGGGTTTAAGGACGCAAAAGGTGGCACAATTAAGCACAAAATGCTATGGGAACAGGTAGCAGAGTTGAAAGCCGAGCTACCGAGGACTCACGTGATCCATACACTGAGTCATCAACGTGATGGCGTGCACGTTGAAGGGAATTCATTAGCTGATGAAGCCGCAAAGCTGGCTGTTCGCACAGCTTCCCTAGCTGCACTGACTCATTCATGAACGAGAATAGACGGAGATATAATGGTAGCTGTCATCGCATCACGCAAAGGCAGCACAGCAGTACCTAAAAAATTTCCACTCAAAAACTCCTACAAGTTAGATGAAAGGCTCCACCGTTGCACGCCCAGCACAGACGCCATTACTGAAGTCAGACAAACCTCTTGCATGTGTGTACTTGGACCACTGCAGCCCCTTACAATCGCTCAAACTGTTATAAAAGATTTGCGAGTCTTTATCGGTACACACGCAGTTAGCATGTTACATTCTGACCGCGGCCCTGCGTTTAGCTCTCGGGCTTACAAAGAGGCCAGGGAAGGAATGGGCGTAGCATTGCAGTTCTCATCTCCGTACCATCCTGAGGGAAATTCGGTTGTGGAGACAGAAAAATCGGGACTTAAAGCATTCTTTAACAGCTACAGTATTAGGCAAGGGCTGTAGTTGGGTCACACACCTTTATGGGGTACAGCGGGCATTAAATAACCAGCCAAGAAGCTCTCTAGGGAGTCTCACTCCATATGAAGTCCTCTTTGGGACATGAATGGGGGTTCCTTGATCTTGATTGTGAAGGTGCAGTGGCGGATGAAAAACCATTTGATATCCATGATTGTCTGGCTGTTTTACTGGATCTAAATGAATCCAGGACAAAACAAATCAATGTCCATCTAAAGCAGACTGCCACTGAAGAAGTCAAGGTAGTCACGGCAAGACCTGTCTGGATCCCAAAAGTCGGGGATCTGGTCAGAGAGAAAATTGCATACAAAAAGGAATTAGGACCTTTTTACAGAAAACCTGTACCAGTCCTTGCAGTACACGGAACAAGAACTGTGCTACTCCCGCCTCTTGCCGGTAAAAGATTTGTCTCAATTGACTTAATCAAACCACACTATGTGGCCGATACTAAACAGTAGGCCCAGTGGACTCCACTGTAGCAGTGTCCTCCTCTAGCTACAATCCAAGAAGTTCAAACACAAAGACTCATCGCGTTTGAAGAGCCACCTGTAAGGAATGAAGGACTAAGCAACAATGCTATGGAACTTGTTCCACTTGAACCAGAAAGTCAAATTCAAAATGAAAATCAGAAAAATTCACAAGTTGCAATTAGACCTAATACAGACGTCTACATTAACATGCCTCATCGAGAGGAGAATAACATTTCAACCAATCCCGATGCAATTTCAACAATTGATCGAACTGCCTCTGGCTATTTCATTAACTTTGATACGTTTTCTCTGGATCCAAGCAAGCCGGAAACGACGCCAGCCAAAACACCATTCAAGCAAGAATTAAAGAAATGTCTTCAAAAGACATACCTGGTATCACCTTGGATTGAACTCTGGTTAATTTCTGGGATAATGTTTTTTCTATTCTGGCTAGGTTTAGTATTGACTTTTAGTATGCTTATTAAATGACATTATCTTCAACAAGTTTCCACAGCCCGAAAGGTCAACATCCTCCTGAAGCCACACACATGGTCACACTGTGAACAAAGAGACTTGTCATCAGTGAACATCACAGCTGTTCCTATACCGGATGGCATAGTATGGGTCAAGGTTGATTTCAACATATTCGGCCCGACCGAACTTAAAAAAATTAATCATGATTTAAAATCTCATTAAGTGATTTCATTACCTCCAGTACATTTTCTGATGATTGGGACACTGAAACAGTTAATAATATGTTATCTGATTTAGAGAAAACTGCTGCATTTTCTAATAATGAAATGTTAGAGAGTTCTTCAGATTATGACAAATTGTACTGTTACCAACATTATGGTCATCATTTCGTGCACAAATCCATTTCCCCTAGGAATGCATTTGAATACAATCAGTGGGGACATTGTCCAACACCACCAAAAAGCATTTCACAAACGTTTGCACAGAAATTTGCATACTTTTCAGGATTTAACACAACAGATCCAGCCTCATTTTACTACAAGGTTGCACCAACATCAGCACTGAAAATTATGTTGACAAACACCAAACAGATTTACCCTGCTTCCTTTTTGGCCCAATTGTCTGAACAGGGTTTCAACCTATGGAATGACGAAATTGACTTGAAATCAATTTGGGGTTCAAGGGACTGGGAAGTCCAGGGTACAGAGGCACTATTTAGAGCATGCCTCATTCCACAGCAGAAGATCTTTTTTAAATGATACTGTGCAACAGACATCCTGTCTTGGAATAGCCAAGATAAAGGACCTGAACACTCCAAGGTTTTCTACATCATCACAGGGGTGGTAGAATTCTTCTACAAGGGAAGGGCCTATACAATACAAGGCAAGAAACATGTTGACCTTTTAATTCCTTTAGCACATATTACTCACAAACCTAATGGTGAGAGATGTGCGGATTGTTTGATTTTAATCAGGGTGGTGACCATACTTTATTAAAATTGTTTGAAGTGGATCACCTACCAATTATGTTCCTGGTGGGCAACACAAGATTGGACACAAGAGGAGGAGGAGTCGAAATTCGATCAGAACTGGTCAGTGGAAAAAGGAAATTTCATTCTGATATTGGGCTTTCCTGGAGACAGATGAGAAGATCGAAACTGAAATCTTAAATCTATGGGGTAAAGAGTTTGGTGATGAAGATTTGAAGCAAATTTGGTACGATTTATATGATATGTTACGAACAGTGGTAAAACCTGCATCGCTTAAACGTAATCATCTTTTTACCACCTATAGAGTTTATTGGTCCCCAGCGAAGCTGTCTAAGGTTCCTGGTAATACCTATAACTTCCCAAGATGTATGCTTGTAGCAGCGGATGACGTACATTTGTTCATGCAATGCCCAAAAATTGCACTTTACTGGACCTCGGTGTGTGATTTTATTGGGAAAATTCTGGGGAAACAGATTAAGGTAAGCCCTCGTCCCATATTCTTCAGGCTAAACCCAGAGGAAGAAGTACAGATGAATATGGTTAGTTCCAAGTTTTTGGTCTATGCACTTCTGTTGGCAAGGCTTGAAATCTGTAGGCTATGGAAATCTGAAAGCCCCCCATCATTCACTGAGTGTCTTAAGAATAGTATATATACAAGTGAGTCTGATATGGCATGCGACCCAAAAAGTAAAGATAAAATCTGGGCTCCATTGGTAGAGTGGAGAGAGAAGGCAAGTGAGTCCAATGATTAAGCCAAACATGCTGTCCCCATGGTATCTCGTATCCTCTTGGGGTCCTAGTACGTGAAGGAGATGGAAGTGGAAACAGCAGTATGCTTGTGGGGTACTATTCTTCCTCCCTCTTTCCGTTTCCTTCCCCCGTTGGCTTCAGAGGGACTATAGTAAAACCTAGAAAGAGAGTTGGCAGAATGAGGACACAAAAAAAAAAGATTGCACGAATATATAGCATTTGTTGGTTAACAAGAAACAGAGGCTACATATTGAGCTGCTTTTTATAATGATATTTTATTGTGGACTGACCATGTATTAGTTCATTCGAGTAAAATCCAGTGAATGAAAAATAGGTATGAGAAAAAATAGGCATTTTTTAAAAATGTTGCCTATTTACTGAGTTTAGGAATAGTTATTATTTGACAAACTCTGAATTTGGAGTTACTCATACTATCTTGTGATTCAGGGAGGCTTTTTCTTTTCTTTCTTGTGCACTTGTTTACATTTGCAAGCTAAAAACAGTGAGAGAACTTGAATTGATAATAACAAATGTTCTACTATTCTATGATTAAAAATCGTAACAAATGTGTGTGGCCGAGCCTATTTCCCACGAAACCAAAAGCCTTAACAAGTAATGTGTGCACATCAAGTTTTTGCATGACAGTTGACCTATTTTGGCAATGTGGGGAGCTGTGATATTTGGACCCTACCTCAGGCACCAACCAGGGAGACCTGCTAAAACCATGCATTTCTCAAATCCATGAGAGTCTAGGGTAGTGTAACTTGATTGGATCCTGCTATGTCTTCTTACCTAGAATGCCTCGTAAATGTCAAACCTTGGTAAGATCATGAATTTCTTCTAATTTCTGAAGTAATATTCTGGAATCCTTGGCACAAAAATCCTACTACACAGTGTTTCCACGTTTCTCCAAATGAAAACATTATCTCACGTGCATGGCTTTGCTTATCCCTTGCGACACAATAGGCACCAAAATGCAACAGGTAGACAAAGATTTCAATGTGAAAATGAACCCATCATGGCAATAGCGATGGGGGTAGCTGCATTATTTGGGCCCTGGCTTAGCACCCACCCAGGGAAATCTACTAACCCCAAACATTTCTGAAATCTAGACACCACATGGATCCCACTATGTTTTCCTACCTAGAATATCCTGTAAACCTCAAGCTTCTTTTCTTCACATTTCTGTGAGTGAAAGTTCCGAAATCTACTGGGATCTACCACCCAGTAGGAATTTTCAGACACGTATGTAAGGGGAAGACTCCAGAAGCTTCTTTCACTTCAAAGTGACCACCAGGTATCAAAAGGGGAACCCTCAGACCCACACTTGACTACACTCTTGCACCTGTGAATACGACAGAAGAAGCATTACCTCACTGCCAGTGGACTACCTGCTACCAGAGGCCTGCACTGCTTTCTGAGAAGGAAGACTGGACTCAAACCCTTCATCCCAGGCTACCTTTGTGACTCCAAGAGCTAGTTAGCTGGCCTCCTGTTCTGAGCTACACGGACACAACATGCTCCTGCAACTGCTGCAGTGGTCCATATTGGATATGGAGCTTGACCTGCATGAGCCCTGCTGTCCTCTGCTGGACTGAGTTCCTGATCCCCAAGAGGTGATTCCCAGGTCCTGGGCCCAAGGTGTGGCATTAGTTGAGCTCCTCCTAGAACAAAAGGAGAAATCCTGAAGTATTGTACTCCTTGTGACTGTGAACATGTCTGTTCGCGCCAATATCTTGCTGCCCATGCTGATTCCCACTGCAAAGCTCCGGTGAAACGGACTCTTTACGCTACAGCAATCTCCAGCAACGACTGGCACCGCGACATCTGCATTTTGTGCTACAGCATCGACAGCCTGAGGTGACCACAAACACGAAGCTCCAGTAATGACTGTCGGAGATGCCTGAAAGGATATTAACAATACAGTGCTAACTACCCACAACAAGGCGTGCTCTCTGTTGCGTCCCTCCCGCGAAATGGACTCTTCTTGCTGGTCTTTAGAAGGTACATTTTTCAGCAAGGATAATAACCTGGTCCCTGTATCCAGCCCACACTCCATTCTGGTCAGCCTGAACGTGTGACTTTGTCCTGGTCCCGTGTGACCGGATAACCACTGTTGGCGCTTTGTGATTTTAGGTACTCAACTTACCCTAAAATCTTGAAATGTCATATCTCGGTTTCTACTGGTTGGATGATTGTAGTTTTAGTGTAAAATAATTTATTAAATTCTATTCTTCTAAATTTGTGTAGGTTTTTTTTGGTGTGGTGTTCTCACTTTATTGCTGCTACTAGAGGGTTAAGAACAGGTTAATTCAGTGACTTTTGTAGTTCAATCTGACAAGGTTTGTGGCTGCTGTTTGAGAAAAGCTCACACCCCCCTCAACGAGCACCCAGTTTCTCACAACAGGAAACTTGGAGTCACTAAACTGTGTGGTCTGTGTATTTGGTTGTGTATCTGATTGTGTTACCCAAAGAGGTTGCTTAAACTTTTGACATTTGAAACTGGTATATGGGAAGAAGCCATTGGGATCAAGACATTTGCTTCATATGGATTAGGGTGGTCTGCCTTTCCTGGTTCAGCATACACCCAGACAAGATTCAGCTACTTTTGTGATTGAGTCATGTCTTCCTTTGTAAAATGTGATTTGTGCTGTTCCTGATTATGCTTTATAACTCTGTGTTTAACCTGCTGACGGCTCACTACTTCCGATTATTAAATGACTTGTTTATTATACAAAGACAAGCATATAAATATTATCTTGTGGCTTGCCTTTTTCACTTCAAACAGTTAAACACGCCACTGTTTAAGGTAAAGTATGTATTTAAGGAATGTGTAATGAATGTATAAATTGCTAAGATCTCTTGCCCTCTTCTGCCCTTTCTGATTACTTAGAGATGAATACATGACTAAATGGACATTGTACAAATATCAGAAGAAGTAATTAATTCGTTGGAACTGCTGCATACTTATAGGACACTTTAACTTTTATTAACTAATACGTTGATGTAAATTTAATAAACTAAATAAGGTATAAAAAAAATCCCTGGAAAAAAGCATAATTTAATAATAGCTGCAACAATTACCCTATAAGATTTTCTGCAGCACGCAATTAAAAAAATGCAAAGCAGTACTACATTAGATCTTTAAATAGAGGTGTAAGTCCTGTTCAGTGGCACGTGGCAGTTGTAATTATTCTCATGAATAAAGAATAAAGTTAACATGAATGTTTCAACATGGCTTAAGTAGTTATCATTTTCTGCCAGTAATCTATATCTTTGCAAACTGAGTGAGACAAGATCTGATGCGGACACTATGTTAATATTTGCAAAATCAAGACCTCTTGATAAGCCTACACAAAGGACTGCATACCACATTAGCTTATTTCGGTATTTGATGCATCAATGTACATAGCAGTGCTCTGATGTCTTGTGTTTTTATACCTTTGCATAGTGCCTCATGGTTACACAGAGGTGGCCAACATTCCTGTTGCCAAACCAGGACGGCGCCTTTACAATGTTCGTAACCCGATGGCAGAATACACCGACTCCGTTCTTACACAGATTGATGCCACAGAAGGGGATAAAGTCATCACCGTCCGATCTCCTCTGCAGGTAATGTGTTTCTAGGCACATTCAGCTCCATATTACTGCCTGCCATTTTAAATTTCCTCCCCCGAGAAACCTTTTTTTTTGTGTGTAAAAAATGTCATCTTATCTATTGTATGTTGATAGGCCTGTCTAAGTGGGTGTGGAAACTCTAATGCTGAGGAACACAACCTGATATGAGAGTGCTGTGGTCCCCGTTAATTGCTGGCAGCTGGCGACAGAGGATGTAGTGAAAGAAATAAAGAGGCTACATGTCTACGGCAGCCAGGAATTCACATTATTACTCTTTTCAGTTCTTAAACATTATATTGGTTTCTTGAAGTGTCGTGAAAGTTTGCCAAATGAATGTGTTTTTGATGATGTGAGCATTTTTATTTTATTGATAAGTATGATACAAGTTTAGAATTAAACGCTTCAAAATGAAATGATTTTCAAGTATTTAATAACTATGTTATGTGTTTTAGATTTTGAAGCATCACCTCTTAGATTGTCATGATGAGATCATTTGGTCACCTATATTAAGGACAATACGTTATAGAATCAACAGGGAATTCTGACCCCTCACCTTTGTTTTAGATTTGTGCTCTACAGACATGTACAGGGACACCGCTTTATGGAATTAAGGCAATAACGAAACGTATAAATAACAGGTGGTTAGAGCATGCCTCAACCACGGAAAATGTGAACCCACTACATCAACCTTCTTTGGCTTCCTGTTCAAGAGATGGTCAAATTCAAAGTCACTATGTCTCATGCACAAAGCACCCCATGGGAACGACTCGATTTACCTACAGAACCTGGCGATACCTTACCACCCCACAACAAGCTTACTGTCTGCCAGTGCACCACACCTTGCTGGTTGCAAACCCAGATGACTGAAAGAAGAAGGAAGAGCTATCAGTGAGGATAAATAAAGTTCGTGGGCCCTGCTTTTGGAAAGCTCTTGATCCTGCTTTAGAGGTCGAGGTATCTGTTACTAATTTAGGAAAGTCCTTAAAATCATGCGTTTAGTAGGCACTTTAATCACACTTTCACATTCAGAGGACCGCCCCTTCCCCCCACCAGAGTCGGAGCTCTTAGTTGCCTCTAAGTTCTTCCATTCTTGACTTCTAGGAAGAATTTTTCCCTCAATCCATTGTTCCCTTCACTGTAGATGTTTGCCCTGTACTGGTATTTTTACTATGTACATGGCATCCTGCAATCCCGGTAGAAAGGCCGGTGTATGTTTCATTATTGCAGTTGAGTTGTGACATCTCTAGTCAACTGTATTAAGAAAATTACATAGATTCACATCTGTAATAACGTATTTCAGTTTATTTGTGACATCACGATTCCTGCTGCTAGAGCCAGCAGCCAAGGCAATAGGGAGGTCACAGCTGCATTTGAAACAATGAAAACAAAAACTGGCTTTTCCTTTTTATGATCTCTTTTAATAAGATCGATACTGATAAGCAGAAAGTAATTTATGGTAGCCTTTTTATATTTTTGCACAATATGGACCATTGCAGGAAAGATAGAAATCACACATTCTGCATTGCAATATTTTTAAAGTTGATTTACACGATACACATTCTAATATCTATTTCCAACAAAGTTTTAATTTCTTTTTGGTGTGTTTAATTTCACAGTACGGATTTAATTTTTTCTCCTATTGTCTGCACCTACTATCTCTTGCATACGAAAAAGCAAGACTCCAAGGATTTAAGCAGTTTGTGGGAGGATTGATTGTATCACCATGTATTATGAGAATACATTATGCCTTGCTTTACGTTATGCAAAATTGGAATCTCCATGACCCTGTAAAGGACCTCTGCCTTCAACCGTGTTCCTATATATGGTCCTAACACGCCACTGTGACTTGCAATACCCTTATAATTTATGGCAAAGGGTACTTTATTCCATACATGTTCCAATGGTATGTGAAGTGGCTACATGTTGGCACTATATAAAACATATTAAGTAAATATCCTACCGTTTACAGCATCTGCTTTTATCTACAATAAATCTGATGACCAAATTGACTCAGTTCTGTGACTTCTTCCAAAAGAGAATTCAGTTGTCTTAGTCCAGCATACACATGGTAGTTGAAATATACTTTTAATGTATTGCTTCAAGTGATGCCTATTACCATACTTACCAACTTCTTCTCCAGATGTGACACATTGATGACATCATTACACATCCTTACTCAGGCTGCTTTATTGTTCCTATTTGAGAGAATTTGCTGACTTGATGTTGAAAAGCTGTACACACACATTAAAGGATGTCCGCAAGAAATGAAGAGTAGCAGTTTATTAGAAGCTGGTACATGTAAGGACATCCCAGCCACTCCCATCGAGCTCCTCCACTGGTCTGACTTTCAAGGCCAAACATTCAAAGAACCCCTTGACAATTCTGGATCTGCCTGGTGCCAATATTCATGCAGTACACATTACAACACACCTCCCTCCCATATATGTAGCCCTCTCTTGATATTACACCCACAACCTCCCAAAGGCCCAAATGAAGCATTTATATGGACTACAGATGTGTACCCATATATGGGTATTGCTTTGTATAAACATGTATAATAATTATGTTTATAAATATATAGATATTCGTTATTTCTGCTTAACAATTAAACATATTACATATGGTTATATTATTCTATGTTTAACATGCATATAGGTGACTGCATAAATAAGTACATCTTTTATCATAACAATTTATCGACAATTGCTTCACGATGGAATTACAGAAAATATATAAAAACAAATAATTTAACTTAAAGTACAGCAACACTTGAAAGTCTGAGTTTATTAAATACAACTTAAATCTAAATATATTACCTTCCTTATAAATATTTCTCCAGTATTCGATCTTTCATAGATTCACATGCTTGAATCATCCCCGTCGTCACAGTGGGAGTCCCATGGTACACATATAAAAGCAGTAGATAAAACTACAATAGGCTACAATGCAATGAAGAGTCACTCCAATAGGCTATCTTTTTTCTGTAAAAACGAACCAAATTAAGAAGCAGCCAATCAGGCGACTGCACCCTCTAGAACAATCCCAAGAGAGTCTAGGTTCCTCAGATATTCTACCACACGTCATGTGAAAGGGAGTCTCCTTGAGCTCTGCTCAGTTTCTTCTTCTTTTTCAAGATTTATACTCAAAATGTCGGATTCTTCAAAGAAAGGTCTCTTCTGGTTGTGTGGAACATGCAGAAAAAAGAGACTACATGCTGAGGATCCCCATAAGAGCTGTATATACTGTGTCTACCCTCAGCATAAGGTAAAGGACTGCAAAATTTGTAGGACTTTTTCAACCAAAACCCTTAAAGACAGAGGGAGTAGGTTGTTGATTTGGATTCAGAGACTTTAGAACAAATCTGATATCGTCTCTGAGGATGAGGAGAGCTCTACCTCTCAGGCCTCTCAGGAAAAATCTAAAAGGGGAGAAAGATCTCATGAATCTCCTGAAGTTTCCAAGAAAAAGGTTTCTAAAAAGTCTTGTCAGGAAGATGCAGGCACCTCACTAAAAAGAAAGCATTAATTTCCTACTAAAGTGAAAAGCCATTCATCATAGATGCATGGAAAACAATCTTCAGAACAATCTATGAAGATTACAGTCTCTAGAAGGCTTATATCATCAACGGTGTTATCATTTGTGTTCACGTCGACGGAGAAATCACCATCTGAGTGCTTTTTACCTACCTCATCGTCGAAGATTTTGTCGATGAAAAATACATCATCCACGACAGATACAACTACGCTGTCGACGACGGTCACGCCGCCGACAGTTCAGCCGATAACTCTCCCAGCAACTACCAAGGCTTCATCATCGCCAGCAACTTACTCATCAATGACGACTCGATCGACGACTTCTTCGTGGGCCTCATCGTCGACGATGTTGGTTCCGTCGACAATCTCCTCTTCGTTGTCATCGATGACTATTTTGGCATCGTCGACGATAGTGACGGTGATTTCTTCTGCTCCCTTTTATGTCCTCGTCGACGACTCAGACACTTCTGCTGACTCAGGCACTGCTGCCATCGGTGAAGCTGATGACGCTGTTTCCCACGCCTGGTCGTAAGCGACCATCAGTGTTGCAACTAACACCTGTATATCCATTGCTGACGTTCTCGTCGACAACACCATCGCCGAGGCGTTTTTCCAGAATCCTGCAGTGGTTTCACCCTTAACACCTTCAACATTTCTGGAGGAATCTGATGATGATGGGATGTTTGGTCCTGCTCACAGTCCCTCTCACCTTCATGTGAAGTATCAGGACGATGATGAGGATGACTATGAAGATTGCTATTAGCAGGAATATCACCCTCCCCATCCAAAAATTCAATACATGGAGCCGGTTAGTGAACCCATGTTCCACCTTCCTATAACTTTGGTTCAAGACATGCAGGACATGCTACATGACTACTGCACTTGTTTTCCTTCTACAACTGCTCCTCTGCCACCACCGCCCCCTGCACCTCTAACACTAAAATCTCCACCACATAGGCCTGAGACTTGTACGACTTTCCCTGAAAGGGATCTATTTTGCCACAACATGATACTTCTGATGACCGAGAAATTGAGGAGGATCAACCTCACAAAGATGTGTAAGTAGGTGATGAGTGGGAGGACTATGTTTTTTCAACGCCTGCTTCTCCATCTCCTCAGACAGCGGATTCTCCACCGGAGGACATAGGCGGCTTCCACGCACTGATGGAGGGAGCGGCTTCTCGTTTTCAATTATCAATGACGGTCAAGCAGACTGACTGCTTTCTTTATGATTTTATGGATCTACCGACAAAGACTTTGAGAGAGATACCTATTATTGATCACATCTGGGAGGAATTGTAAAGGTTATGAGGACACCCGCCACGGTTATCCCAGTCTTGCCCAGGATTGACAAAGTATAGGGCTTCTGATGATCTGGTAGCCCATCCTAAGCCAGATTCTATCATCCCTCAGGCTGCCCAGCGGAGATCAAGGAACCCTTAAGCGCCTTTTACTACACCACTTGACAAGGAGGGAAGGCGCCTTGATAACATTGACGAGGTTTACAAATGCTTCTGGTTCTATGATGCATGCGGCTAATGCTCTGGCGATATTAGCAAAACACGACCGCCAGATGTGGTCCAATATCACACCTTACATGGACCTCCTCCCGGAGGACAAAAGGATAGAAGCTTGAAAGATCCTTCTTGAGGGAAAAAGATCTGCATCAGAAATTGACGCATCAATGGATGTGGCTTTCCTGACTTTTTCTTCAACTTGCTGGAGCGGCTGTCCTCAGGCGTCAGGTTTGGTTGAAGGCAACAACGTTCCGCCTTGATGTGCAAAGCAAAGTTCTGGACATGCCATTTGTTGGTAAAACACTTTTTGGCAAACATATTGATGATGCCTTGCAGGCTATTAAAACTGACACAGCTAAGTCTTTGGGCACGCTCCAATACAGAAAGATCCCCTTTCGTGGGGCACGTGGCAGAGGAGCTTATTCATTTTGACGAGGTTACCAGAAATACCAACCTCAGACCTCTTTTCGTCCTTCCTACAAACATCAGCAGCTATACCATGCACCACCACAGGCTGCTTACTCCAGACAGCCCAGACAAAAGCAACAAGGTCAGTCCAGAGATACTGTCAGAAAACAGTGATGAGACCTTCCCGCCTGCCACTCTTCCCTCGGTCACTCCAAGAAAATTCTCCTCTCTCGTTGCTTAGGCCAATGGCAGAAAATAACAACAGACAAATGGGTCCTGGATATAATAAAATATGGCCATACCCTAGAGTGTACCACAGCACCACTTCCTCATCCGCCTCAAAAATCAATACCATCCCATCTTCAATTTCCAAAGAAGGAGGCATTGATAATGCTCCAGAAGGGAGCAATATAATGTGCGCCACGCTCTCAGAGGGGAAGAGGCTTCTACTCTTGTTAGTTTCTGGTGAAGAAGAAGTAGGGAGAATGGCGTCCCATTCTAGACCTCAGAAAACTCAAGAAATACCTGCAGAAGAAATCCTTTCGCATGGTAACTCTCCATGAGATATTACAGCTTCTGAAGCATTCAGATTTCCTGGCAGGCCTGGATTTGTAAGACGCATATTTCCATATCCCTATTCATCCCAAGCATCTATCAATTCAAGGTGCTTCCTTTTGGCCTTCGTTCAGCTCCTCATGTTTTCACCAAGTGCCTTGCTCTTGTAACAGCATATCTATGATTAAAAGGCCTACAGATCTTCCCCTATCTCGACGATTGGTCAGTGAAAGCTCCTTTTCTTCATCAGACTTCGGAGGCAATCTCCTTCTACCTTCAGCTCTTCTGCACTCTTGGGTTGGCAGTCAATCATCAAAAATCCGTTCTAATTCCTTCTCATCAGATAACATTTCTAGGAGCAACATTGGATACCCTCCAAAACAAGGCATTCTTGTCAACAGAAAGACAGAGCTCCATTCTATCTCTGGCTCACAATCTCTACAAAAGAGAGTTGGCTTCTGTCTGTCTCCTCAAATCCTTTCTCGGCATGTCGTCTTCCGCCATCCTCATGTTGCCTCACGCACATCTAAGGATGAGACCCTTTCAGGAGCAATTAGACAGACAATGGCTTCAGATAACCGGATCATTCGACGATATCATTCAGATAACACTGATCACGGTGGTAGTCCGCCAATAATCTCTCTCTGATTTGGTCATTCTTCTCTCCTCTTCCAGAGTTTGTTCTGACCACAGGTGCATCATTGGAAGGATGGGGAGTGTATCTTCAGGACCTCCAAATAAGCGGAAAATGGAGTCTATCTCTATCCAAAATGCATATCAGTTTTCTGGAACTGAGGGCGATTTTTCTAGCCCTATAGTCGTTTCTCCCAAGGATAAGAGCATCCTCAGTCCTCATCTGTACAGACAATACCACCTGCATGCACTACATCTAAACAAGCAGGGAGGAATAATACCTCCAGTCCTGTCTTGGGAAGCTCAAAGGATCTAGGAATGGACACTATGGCATCACATAACCATCAAGGCCGAGCATCTCCCAGGAGTAAAGAACAACCTGGCAGACACCTTGAGCAGATTACGTCAAACAAATCACAAGTAGGAACTCAACCAACGGATTCTCGATTCCATCTTCCAGAAACGCGGAACGCCCAACTTAGACCTATTTGTGTCTCAAGGGAACCAGAAATGTTGGTTCTTCACCAGCAGGGAACCTCCGAGAGGGTCATGGGGGAGTGCGTTTTGATAAGATGGTCAAGAATCTTTGCGTACGCTTTTTCCCCATGCCCTTTCATCTCCTGAGTGCTGATGAAAATGAAACGGGAACCATGCAAACTCATCCTCGTTGCTCCATGTTGGCCCCGCCAGCATTGGTTCATTGAGCTACTCCAATCCAAGCCTTATCACCTGCCAGTGTCAACCACTCTCCTAACCATGAACAAAGGACAGATCCTGCATCTGCACCCAGCTTCTCTTCAGTTACATGCCTGGAACCTGAGTTTAATGAGTTCAAAGATTTAGTCATTCCTCAAGACTGTAGGGATATATTGTCCAGAGCTAGAGCTGAGTCTACTACTAAAACGTACAGACTAAAATGGAAACGTTTTTGTTCTTGGTGCCTTCGGAATTACATTCACTCTCTTCATCTCCAGGGCAAATCTTGCCTTATCTCTTATCTCTGGCAAAATCCGGTCTTGCATATGGGTTAGTAAGGGTCCACCTTGCGGCCATCTCCCGATACGGATGCACCTCCGATAGTTCTTCTCTCTGCTCCTCTCGCATCATCAAGCAGTTCATGAAAGCATTGTTCAGGAATTTCCCCCCATTCGGCCGCCTCCGCCAGAATGGCGCCTTAATGTAGTCCTGTCTCAATTAATGAAACCACTGTTTGAGCCAATTCAGTAAATTGAGCTCAAGTTTTTCACATGGAAAGTGACATTACTTCTCGCACTTACTTCTGCAAGGAGAGTAAGTGGAATTCAAGCCTTCATCATAAAAGAGCCTTACTTGCGCTTCACAGAGGGCTATGTTATGCTGAGAACAAACCCTAAGTTCATACCGAAGGTCCCATCTCAGTTTCACCTTAATGAGCCCGTTATGCTGTGCACTTTTTTCCTATATACTGTATGTATTTGTGTAAATTTTTTGTATACTGTGTATACTTGTATTATGTTGTCCGTCCACCCATTCGCCCCGAGGGCAAGGAAAAAATGGGTGGAACTGATGTCAGCACGCCAACGAGGTCCTTTTATGGCTCCAGTGATGTTATACAGAGTCGTGAGCGGAGGCATGCTATTGTGACGTCATAATCTATGTGGGAGAGCTAAGAAAAGAATTTCCATGGAATGCTGGCGCAGGAGTAATGCTAAAGGTAAGCAATCCACAGGCAGATACTTTATCCACCAAAAAAAGCGTTACTGAAGGTAAGTAACGTGTTCTTCTAAACCTTTCACTCTGACTATCCCCCTCCAACTCCCATTTTACACATCCCATTACCACAATTACATAGCTCTCATGGCCTTTCCCATGGATGGGCCCTAGAATGTCCAGGTTAGTGTCTTTCCATGGCCCAAAAGGACAATTCCTGTTCACCATGGGTTGGACACTTGCCTTCATGCTCCTCTCGCTCAAAGCACACTGTTGATATTCCATCAGTAAACGTTCCACTTGCAAATCCATGCCAGGTCACCAGTAAATTGAGCGTAGCCTCTCTTTGGTCTTTGAGATGCCTATATGACATTTGTGTGTTTGACCCAGCAACATATCATGTACTTTAGCAGGAGGAATTAATCTGGTCCCCTTCCACAACAGAGCCTTGCTGGAAGACAACTTGATCCTTTACCTGCCAGAAGGCCTTGTAATCCACACCACCCTGTTCTTTAGGACTCCAGCTGGTACGGATGAGATTCATCAGCTTCTGCAAAATGTCATCCCCTTCCACAGCCTCATGCCACCTTTCTTCAGAAATGACTCAAACTTAATTTCAAAGACAAACTCCGTAGAATCACTTACAGCTGAATCGCAATCATGTCCCGTTAGTGACTCGGGCACTAACCTATACAAAGTGTCTGCTATAGCATTTTCTGCCCCCAGAATGTACCGGATGCTGAAGTTGTATTCCAGTAGACTGACCATCTGTTTAAAGATCCTAGGCGAAATGAATTCAATATCTTTTGTAGTGATAACCTCACACAAAGGCGTGTGATCAATCCGCACCACAAACGTACTTCCCCCAAAAATCTTCTTTAATATTTTAATCGCCCAATGTTCAGCAAGAGTTTCTCTCTCAATAACGGAATATCTACACTCTGCACCTTTTAAGCTTCTTGAGATGAACATGATGTATTCTCAGCTCCACAACCGCCTTGTTGCAAAACCACCCCTAGTCCTTTGAGACTGACATTCATGGCGATAATAGAATGCTTATTATGACAACATTTCTTACTTTTGGGGACCTGTGCCAGTTTACTCTTAAGAACACAGATTTCCATCTCACAATCTGCATTCCATACAAAATTAGTCCCTTTCTTAAACAAACTCCTCATATTGGAGCTAACATCAGCAAAATTCTGAATAAACTTGGAATAATATTCTGCCATTCCCAGAAATCTCATAATTTCCTCTTTGAATGACGGAGAGGCCATATTCTGAATTGTGTTGACAAGTTCCACCCTGGGAATTACCCCTTCACCTGTTATGGTGTGACCGAGATAATCAATAGCTCTAGCACAAAACTTGCATTTTTCGAACTTTATGGTGAGATTATGCTTGCATAATCGATCCAGGAATTGTCTGTCCCTAGCGTTGTGCTCTGTCTCATCCCTTCCATGCACCAATATGTCACCCTGCTAAACACAAATGCCAGCTAACCCATGTAAAATTTTCTCCATTGCCCATTGAAACACTGATGCTGCCGAGACAAGACCAAACGGCAGGCCTGAAAGGTCTAATGAACGCAGTGAGGTCTTTGGACGACCCATCCAACTTTATTTGCTGATATGACGAAGTAAGATCTATCGTGCTGAAGACCTTATCTTCTCCTATCATCACCAACAACTCCAAGATATTAGGGAGGGAATATTTGTCCACTTCCACACATTTGTTTAGTTGTCTAAGGTCCACACAGAACCTCACGGCCCCATTAGATTTCCTGGCTGCCACCACTGGGGCCAGCTAAGCTGTCCCTTTTACCTCCTCTATAATTCCCTGAGAGTTGAGTTTCTCTAACTCGGCCCACATCTCTTCCCTCCCTCCTATGGGAACACACCGCACCTTGTTACAACTGAGCACTGAACCTGGGGTCAGCCTAATCTTATGGCAGTAACCCAACATACATCCTAAACCTTCAGTAAAGACACAGGGAAATTCTTTCCCTAAAATATCCTGCAATCCAGAGTCAGGAAGCTTGGCACCCCCTATTTCATTAATATTTGGAGGTTTTTTCAAAATGATGGGAGAAGTGCTATTGGAACAAGCATAACCCTTAAATACCTTTACTGCCACCATCTTAAAATGCTATCCCCCTTCTTGGAAACCTATATCTTCCCGGATGCATAGCACCCCTCATATTCAACCAAGCCCACCAAGTAACCATGTAGCTCAATGATATCTCCTCCAAAGTGAAAGGCTTAATATCAAGTTTGAGTAAAGTCAACCTACCTTCCAATTTGTCCTCGTAAAACCTATTTGCCGAAATGGGGATCTTAGCCCCTAAGTCCAATAATACTTTGTTTGTTGTGTCTTCAACCTCTATGTAATCCAAAGGCCCTGTGCAACCTTTGTCTCCAACCAATAAAACTATTTGCCCACATTCAAAATCTGAACTACTTTTGTATTCACTATCACTGGTCTCCACCTCGTTTACTTTCTGTTAGAGGCTCTTTATCCCGCAAGCCACAGCAAAATGCCCTTTCCCCTTACAGTGCATGCACACTGCCTTCAGCGCAGGACACACCTTATCATTAGCAAAATGTCTGATCCTATCACACCTGAAACATATTTTCTCAGCACTACCCTGATATTTTGTGCTGTCATGACTTTATGCTCCTTTTTCACACCAACTTTAACAAACTCCTTTCTCCTTCTATCACGCACAACTGCACATACTTCCTTGGTGAAGTCCTTTTTTATCACCGCCACACATTCTAAGGAATATTCAATCCTCTCAGGCACAAGCAATACCTCTTCCAGGGTGGGCTCATCTTTGAAACACAGTACTTCTCATACGTTTTCGAACTGGCAGCATTACATGAATTGGTTTCCGATTTTTTCATTCACCAACGACCCAAACTTGCAAGAGGATGCCATATGCCTAAGTTCTGTAACATAGCTTTCAATTGACTCACCCTCTTTTTGCAGTCTTTTCTCGAAATAGTAGCGTTCCTAGATGGTACTTACTTTAGGCACATAGTGTAAGTCAAGTTTACGTATGCACGTTTCATATTCATTTAAATCAATGGCATCACTATCTGGTAGATCAGGAAGGTGGTCAAATACCTCTTGTCCTGTGCCAAGACAGTGAAGCAAGAGTGCCATCCTCCTCTCCGCACTGAGAGACGTGCCACACACTCGCACATAGTTCTCAAACACTTTTTTTCCATTTAGCCCATTTTATAGGTGGATTACCTTGTTTGGACAAAAAAAACAGATGTGCTGTGACATTCTGCCTTATCCCCAAAGGAAACAGAGGAACACAATTTGATGAAATTTAAAACCTCAAAAATAGGGCTTAGTTGGTAGACAATATGAATAGGCACACAAAACAACAGAGCAAAAAACACACAAAAAAGTCACAAAACCATGAAGATTTAATTACAAAGTACTTAGTGTAAAGAGGTGTGCCTATCATCATAATAGTACCTTGCACCAGTGCTTAAGAATTAGGCACAAATGTCTCCACTAAGGCATGTCTATCGCCCAATGCAGAACACCATAAGCAGCAAATATGTAATAAGGGGCAGAGGAGAAATGGCTGTACACCCAACCAAAAATCACAAACCACAAAACGAAGTGCAAGATGCTGTGCGCCTCAGCGAAGGACCTCACACAGCTGTGCGCATCAGTGCACTCTGGTCTCCTGGTGTAGTAGTGCAAGATGTGCGCATCAGTGACACGCTGGTCTCCTGGTAAAATAGTGCAAATATCACATGAACGAAATGCTCCTAATGCCTACAGCTGTACGTGTCCGCAAAGCCCTTGCCTTTAGTTTCATCAGTGAAGCCCTTACATTTAGTTTCGGTCACCTGGCTCTCCGTACAAAGGAAACAGAGAAGCCAATTAGAATTAGAAGCATAGGGCTCTCCGTAGGCTGATGTGACAGTACCCAATAAGAAAGGCTCGACGTCACAGAAGCCATCTACTGTCCAAGCAGGAAGAAGAGAAATGCATCACGTCATAGGAGCTGCAGGAGGCGTCCCAGTCACAGGAGCTGTCCACGCAGTATCAGAAGTCAGCTACCTTTCACAACATGACAAGGGCTGCTCGAGAGCCTCTAACAGCATGAGTCCTCCAACTAGCCTGTTGCGTTTAAATAATGCAGAAAGAAGGTAAGGTGTCCCATAACGGACTACCAAAGTTAAAGTTCCGAAGTTGTTTCCTTACTTCCTGTGATATCAACCAGAAAAGGGAAATGCTGCTTGCTCTACAACCAAATATTAATGGAAACATCTGCAGTGGGCCAAATAAAGGATACATCGAGATCCTATTCGGCAAAACAGACAGTTCAGGTGCAGTTAAGGTGGGGGATTAGAGCGAGTAGGTTCAAAGTACATCAGATAGTACAGGTTACTCAGGCCAAAAGCGCAACTTACAGCAACCTCTTGATGATGAGCAGGAGATGTTCACAGGGCAACATTTTTTCCAGGTCCAGGTGTAGAGCTGTCTTTCACTGTCTGATGTCCCTTACCATTCTGTTGCGGTGTTGAAAAGATGTACTCGCACATAAATGAATGTCCTCCAAAAATTAACAGTGTAGCTGTTTATTGAATATGCTGGTACATGAAAAGACAGTTCAGCCACCCCCATCAAGCTCCACCACTAGTCTGACTTTCAAGGCCAAACATTCTATGAACCCCTTGACAGTTCTGGAATGAACTGGTGCCAATATGCATGCAGTATAAATTACCACACTTGACTATTCTTATTCCTTTCATATCTGATATGGTAACATGGTAGTACCACGTAATCTTCTTAAAATCTATAAATATACACTAATAATAATATCTGCTCATTATGTATGATAAATCTGGTCACCAAATTTTTCTTGACTTGACACCTTGATTAAATCATGATTCCTTACTCTGGTATTTTAAGGGTTGTGTAGAGAGAGGAGTTCCTTGCCCTATGAGGCTCAAGGGTCAGGGTCCCTTTTTGACCTGAGTAGGCACTAACTCCCTACATCCAATGGCTCAGAGCAGCCTATGAACAGTAAGTCGGTGATAAAATTTGCTGCAGCATTAGTCATTTTTACCAGCCCTGTGCATGCAGGGTTGAACTTGTGCTGCTGGCCTGGTACTCGTCGATGTAGGTCGTTCTGTGAATGGGGTCCTCTGTGTGCAAAAAACTAAATTCACAGGTTTGTAGGGCCTAGTATGTTTCTTTCTAAAGTGTGACAGATCTTTACAAAACTTTCCCCCAAAAATATTCCCCTCAGCTCTTCACTGGAAAGTTTTGGTGTGATTCTTCGAGCGGGGGCTGAGAAAAATTGGGTGTCCTAAAATGCGTTTTCCCCATTAATTTGTTCCATAGGAACTTTAGAGATAGCTACATCCCAAACCGCTGAACGGATTTACACCAAATTTGGTAGACAGCTAGGTCCTAGTCCAGAAAGAATTCTTTTTGTGATTTGGTGTAAATCAGTCAGAAGTTTGAGAAATTAATGCTCAGAAACTTTGTATAAAATAAGCGCGGAGGATCCACAGGACCAGCAGACCTCATGGTGGGATCTGATTGGCTGCCACCACATTAAGAAGGATGTGGCGGCAGCCATCTTAGGACTTGGGAGTCAATCCTGAGTCCTAGAAAAAATGCAAAATAAGACGTAAGGGGGCAGAGTAGAATTACTCAAGTTATAGTTACCTTAGGTCCCGAGTTATGTTACTTTAGATAAGTATATTTCAGTGGTTTTGTACATTTGAAACGGCATGTTTTAACTGACATTTTCACCTCACTATAACGTCACATTATCCTTTGTTTTTTCGAGGAATATATATTTATAGAGATAGATGGGTATCTAGATATATATAAAAAATATGAGATTCTTAGTAATATTTATTTATGTACATCATTAACATATTAACATTTCTTTAACAGATCAAGAATCATTTTGCGGTCCCTTTTAAAATTTACAAATTTGTCTTGAATATGAAGCTGCTGGAACCCATTGGAGTTGCAAATCCAGAAGAGGAGTTTCATGTGCCATTGGACTCGTACAGGTAGATGTGGAACTCCCCTCTAATGACATATTTGTGATCAGAGTTCCTCAAAAGCTACACTGATGTATAATGGCAAAATGTTTCAAATTAATGCTAATATTTAGATAACATCAGACTCAAGTACTCTAATTTCTTTAAGCACAATTCATAACAATAGTGCTTAATACATATATTTTCTAACCTTCTTAAGCGCAAGATCCTCCTCCTAGCCCACCTCTAGATGATAGACCTCTCTTGCCCCTTTTTAATTTTTTTGGGTGGGTGGAACTTGTTGGGGAGAGGGTGGGAATAAGGGAGTTAGGGAAAACTTGTGTTCTTTTTTTATGGACATTTGGATTTCTTATGGACAATTGGACTTTTTAATGGACATTTGTTGGGTTAGGGAGAGGGGTGGGTCAGGTGTTGTGGGTTTCTTTCATTCCACAACGCAACAACCTGCATCGACTGCCTCGCCATGCACCTCAAGCTCCATGCCATCTGATGTGCGACGCCGCAACTGTCCTGATCCCAGTTGAGAGGAACATTCTAGAATCGGACGTGGAGCTAAAGGTCCTTGTCGCACGCCAAGTCGTCGGGTAAGTCCCACAAGCGCAAGAAGAGTATGAAGTCGAAGAGGTCTTCGACTTCGCTCTGTTTGTCAGAGTCATCAAACAATACGAGTGAGTGTCATCATTCGAGGCCTGACACCGTGGTTGGGCCTGTCCATGGGCCAGCCCTCACATCCAGAGTTTCCAGGAGCCAGAGCGACCCTCAACCAACTTTGTGGGATTTATGAGGCCATGCACCTCATATTTGGGCTGGCCATTCCCGCTGGTGCACCTTCAAGCCCCGTTGGTTCGGGAGGGCCAACCACTGGTTCTCCGGTGGCGGCTCCGCTCTCTGCTACAGTCTTGCCCCTTGGATCCACAGATCAATCTGGACCGGTGCAGGTCGTACCACCTTTACCTTGCCTGGGGCTGGTCCCGATGCCTAAGCTCCTGGTGCTGCCAAAGCTATCCCCATTCTCATCCCTGATGCCGACCCGGAGCCGGAGGGGCATTGTTTGGCGCAGACTACAGCGTGGACCGGAGCCATGCCTTCCAGGCTGGAGCCCTATTCTTATGGGCTGGGACTCGGGGAGGATTGGGAGGGATCGCTGGACTCTGAAGATTGTGAGACCCTATACCCTAGAATGGACTGGTGTGAGGAATTGACGAACCCCAGTGGACTGAACACTTCACCAGACACTGGCATAGTCTCTATCCCTACTGTGGATATGGAGGAGGGAGCTTCTTTTGCTATGGTGGTGAGAAGGGTGGTGAGAAGGGTCCGAGGTCCTGCACCTTAGTTTATCCTTAGTGACAGTCAAGACTAACATCTTGATCGAGTTGCTTCAGGCAGGAGTGACCCCTTCAGAATCACTTCTCCCATTTAATTAAGCTCTTATGGACCTCCTGCTGGGGAATTGATCCAAACCCTGCACAGGAGCTCATGTGAACAGGATGATTTCCCACTGCCACCACCCTGCCCCTGGGCACTCTATCTTCCTCACTCAACACCCTACCCCAGAAAGCTTTGGGATCCAAGCCTCCACCTCCCATGTAAATCCTGGTGCGATCCCTACCACTCCACCGGATAGGGAATTCAAGATGCTGGACACCTTAGGAAAGAACATGTTTTCTTCCACTAGCCTGGCACTGAAATATTAGACATGAACAAAAGCTATGATCAAAAGCTTACAAAGATGTAGAAGAGTGATTATCGGTCTTCCTATAATTTACTTTCTAATGTTTAAGAATGAGACTTTGCTTACAAACATGGGATTTCTTACATTGTGGTGAAAACCTTGTACAATTTTGCATGCAAGTCCACACCGACCTTTCTTTATTCCAAACTAGAGCAAGCTCCTTTTACATACTAAGCATTGTTTATAGTTTGGCAGACGGGATGCTCTGTCAAAGCTTGATCGCTATCCCGTCTGGCATATTACAAGTGCATTAGGCTAAAATACACTTGTAGTACTGCGGACGGGACATCAGCCAAGTTTGTGACGAGTATGCCGCCTGACAAACTATAAATAATCCCCTATGTTTTCGTTATTCACCATGGAAACAATGTGTAGCTGTTTATTTTCTTCCCCTCTTGTACAAAGTTAAGGAAGCTCAATCGAAAATGAATTTGAGAATGCTTAACCACTTTATTTATGGTGATTGTTTTTCGTAGCCCACAAGAGCTGGTAACCTTGGCAGAGAAATTAAACTGATTTTTGTGACATGTTGCTATGACCGCAGTCAGACTGGTCATCAGCCATTGAATTCCCACCAATCACACTTTTTCAAACATGCCAATCTCATAGAGAAATCTAGCCGCAGATTCCTTAACTTAGAATATCCCCAGGCGTCAGACTGGATCCGGAAAACGTTTTGCAGCAGCATCTCTGCGCGCCGGTGGGCAGCGCCACACGACCCCTCCCTGATGTCGTCCACGTACGTGATGTCAGCGAGGTCATATAAGTCCCTCCCGGCGCGCGGACATCAGTTTCCTTCTCTTCCGCGTGCAATGCGGATCCGAAGTGTGCGGTTCCTCTGGCCTGTTTTCTGGCCCTTTTTCGACGCTTCACGTCTGGAACAGTGTACGATGCCCTCAGGCTTTAAATCCTGTACTTCCTGTTCGCGGCAAATGTCCGCAAGAGACCCACATCTTATTTGTATGTGGTGTCTGGGCGAGCGCCACGACTCCACGGACTGCGAAGCCTGCCAACACCTTAAGCCGAAGTCCCAGCGGGAGCGCCGGATGAAGCTTCTTTCGGCACGACTGTCCCGGTTGGAGTTGTCTCATCCCACGACCTCTTTGACACAGTTCCACCGTCGATCGCCCTCTGGGGACCGAGGCCGTCGTTCACCATTTCTTGGTAAGTTGCGGCGCAGGTCGCCGAGGTCCTCGACCTCCCTTTCATCTGTTGTCAGGGGCTCTGGTTCCCGGAATATTCCAGTTGTGTGCCCCACCGACTGTCCCCCCCCCCGCCCCCTCGATCCGCCCTATCCGGGTGCAAGGGCGACTCGGGCCTAAATGGAGGCTTATGCCACGGCTTTGCAGGCCTTCCTTGGGTCCTCTCCCGTCCCTTGGTCATCCTCAGGCCTCCCCTATCTGTGGGGTCCCTGACAGACTCGCCGGTGGGTTCGCCCCCGGCGTCACATGAGCCTTTGCCCTCCATGGATGTCAGAGATGCGGTATCGTTAGGGCATGGCCTGGCTGGGTGCCCCTCTACGATCACTATGGAGTCGTCCGGGTGCGGCCCGGCTGGATCCCCCTCTACGGCCTATTGCACCCCTGCCGCACCGCATTGTCCCGTGGGGCTCCCTGTGGCGTCGCAGATGGTTGCTGGTGCTCAAAGTGTCACTTTGTGCTCACCTCGGCCTTCTGGGCAGGCGGCCTCACCTCCCCGGCTTTGCCTCCGCTTCTTTCTCCGGAGTCGGAGCCTGTTGCAGTTGAGGCTGAGGCAGCGCTGGTGCGGCGCCGGTGGTTTGTCCCCCCCGGTTCCGGCGCCTTCTCCTTTGGAAGGTGAACTTGTTGCCTCCCCTGCTCTGCCTCCGCTTCTTACCTCGGAGTCGGAGCCAGTCCGGGTTGAGACTGAGTCGGCGCCGGTGCGGCGCCAGAGGCTTGCATCCCCGGCTCTGGCACCTTCTTCTTCGGAAGGGGAGCTTATCGTCGCCGGACGGAGCTGACTCGACGCCGTATGGTGTTGAGTCGGTGCCGGACAAAGCTCGGTCAGCGCCTACTAAACTGGTTTTGGCGCCGCATCGACGCCGGGTTGTTGACTCTTGTCCGGAGACTTCCGTAGAGAGTTTGACGTCGCCCTCATGCCCGGCGACGCCAGATGTATTCTTACCTGTGCCTCCCTTAGAGTATGTGAATCCAGCAGGGTCCCCACCTCCTCAAGAGCACGAGCACCTGGCAGGCTCCTCGCCTCCTCAAGAGCCTCATCAGGTCCACCATTCGTCAATGGGGCTTCCCTCAGTTGGTCATCGGTCGCACCCTCACTGTCTTGGGAGGTTTAGCTTACAGCCCTCGCCTACTGATGAGCTACTATCCCCTCCTCGGAGGGCTACGGAGGCTGGTGCAGCTTTTCTCAGAATGGTCTCTTTGGCCACTAGGATTTTGAACATGCAGCCCACTTCGGCGCCTTTGTCTGTGGACCCTTTACTTGATGTCCTTCACCGTGAGTACCTGGGTTCGGCCAACTTCCGGTGACCCGGTGGCTCGTTCGGTCTTGCACCGCCACCATCCTGCTCCACATGATCCGGTCTGCTTATTTGTGCATCCCGACGTGCAGGGGTTTGTTTTGCAAACTGCCTTCCCTTCTTTGCCCTGGCTATTGCTTCCTCCCTCCTGGGAGTCCAGATGGCTTGAGTCACGGGATCGGAACATCTTTGCCTCCACTAGTGCTGCACTACGGTCACTAAATACATTGTGTGTCCTGGCTCAGGCTACCTCTGCCCTGTGGGACTCTGCAGAGTCTTTTCTCTCCACCAGTACTGACGGCACTTGTGTTAACCTGGTTCATCTTCTCCGGGATGGCTGTGACCTTGCTGAGTTTACGATCCACTCCGTCTTGGATACTGCTGATTCCTTAGGCTGGGCTATTACTGGTTCAGTCGCCCTGCGGCGCCATGCTTGGTTATGGGATGGCGTCTTCCCGGAAAATATCCGGGAGAGTCTTGTTGATTTACCCTTTGATGGGGATTTATTGTTCGATGCACATGCCGACTCGGTTGTTCAGCTCCTCCTTGCGGGCTTTGCCCCCCCCCCCCTCTCCCTTAGACCTGTGTTCCTCAGGTGTTTGTTCTGAGGTGGTACCTTTAAATTTAGCATCCTTTGGATGCATTATGCGTCTTAAACTGGCGGTTTGCCTACTGTGGCAGTGTTCCACAGATTGTTCCTCTGACTGTGGCTTGCCCTTATAAACCTGTTCCCCATTGTTGGGGTGTACATACTCTGTGTGGGGTACTTGTTAGCTCTGTTATGTCAACTGGACCTACGAGTTCCTTTGGCCTCTAGGCGTCCTCTGGTGCTCTTCTCTGCCGTTGTACGGTGCTCAATGTTGTGCCTTGGCATCATCTTTACGTCCTTGGTCATCTTGCTTCATTCTCCTCCTTCAGAGGTTTTCGGGGTGTTCATCACGCTTTAACGGCAGCTTCCGTCTGCCATTACGGCACCAGGTGTATTCCTCTAAAACGATGTTGCATAGTCGTGGCTAGTTTACCTGTTTTTGCTATATATTTCTGTAATTAGGTATATATACCAGTTCCATGGGTACTCTTCTTCCTACTCTTCACCTCTCTTCGAGGCTGCAAGGTCTGGTCCAAAGTCTCCATGTTTCAAGGACTTTTCCAGTGATGCATGCGACATCACCAATAAGGCCCCTTTTTGCGTTCCGCTTACTGGGGTGGTTCCCTGGTTTTACACTGCTCCCTTCTTCGTGTTCAGTTACTGAACGAATCTCTCTTCTGGACAAGGATTACTTTCCTTCCAGTCGAAGGGCGTGGTCTGCAATTCTGCGATTTTTCCTCCGTTTCTACATCTTAGTACTTTGGTGCCTATGCTGCACCCTCCTTCGACTGTGCTATATTGTATCAGCTAGGCTTGCGGGACGGCTCTTCTAATGTCTGTCGTCCTAGTTCTCCACCCTGCATATCTGTATTTCGTGTGTTGATTCTCACCTTGGTCTTACCGTGGCCTGGTTGAGCAGCCTTATGCTTGTTTTAGCTACGCCACCTTAAGGTCTCTGTAGCTGTTTGCTCTGCGCATGTTTCTGTGGTGGCCTGCATCAGCGTGCTTAAGATTGTTCTTGTTCGCCCCTGTTCCCCCTTTTGGGACTGGGTGTGCACTTGGCGTGTTTCTCGTCTCTGCCTGCAATTCTAGCAACATTGCTAATTTCTATCTCTTGTCCTTTGGTTCTTGGCTGTAGCCTCTCCGGCCTTCCTTCCGTGGGCTAGCCTGGTAAGCTCTGGTTGCATCTCTTCATGTTTCTTATCAACCTTTGGTCGGTGTTCACATTGTGCGCCATTACGCTGAGAGTGGTCCATCTTCCTCTCTTTCTTTTGTTCTGGTATATGGCTGGTGCCGTTTCTACCTCTCATGCTTATACAGGTATGATGTAGCACCATTATGGCATTTTTGGAATGTCTTGCAGCCCGTTATCTTTTGCTCTTCCGAGCTATTTGGGTTGCTGTCTGGCTGTTCCGCCACAGCCTTCCCCATTGTCCGTCACTCTGTTGCTGGCTCAAGTGCTTGGTGCTTTCTGTTGCAGACCCACCTCCCCTTTGGTGTATGGCTGTGGTATCTATTCTAAGATAAGGAATCTGCGGCTAGATGTCTATCAGATGTACGAGTTACATACCTTCGATAACGATGTATCTGGTAGAGACGTTGTCTAGCCGCAGATTCCTTAACGCCCACCCAACCTTCCTGTTCTGCGAGGACCTTGCCAATGGGGTTCTCCGCTGACCCCCCTTTTGCAGTTGGCATTGGTTTTTCTCTCATGGGTGCTCACATTGTTGCGTCCCTTTGAGATTTGCCATAATACAGCTGACTCCCTCTCAGGGGTTTCTATTACCATGATACAGTTGTCTCCCTCTCAAGGGTTTCTTATCTGTAAAATTATGCCTTTTGATTGACCTTCACCAGGAGATTCCTCTTCATTTTCTTATCTTCTCCTGCTGCCTTCCCGCCTTCTCTATTGGCTCAGGGTTCTGGTCTCCTCTACAGTAGTCTTCTTTGTGGATCTGTTCACCTCTGTTTCAGACCTCCATTACTATAGGGTCAGTGCCAGACTTTCACACTTTCCTGTGGTGGACTGTTGTTCTCTCTGTGCTCCGTTCTTGCTGGACAGCACAGTTCTACATGGTACTGACAGTCTATTTTTGTCTGTTCTTCTGCATGGTTATAACAGTCTATTTCTGTCTGTTGAGATATACTTCCCTTGTTGCACTTGGGAAGGGTCTTCACTTAGCTTGCGAGGTTCTTTCTCACAGCTTTTTCACTTGTATGTAGGCAGTGTCTAATTCTGTCTTTTACGATGGTGTCTTGCACCATCCTCCTTATTTATTCATGGATTTTCTTCCATCGCACACTGTTCCCATACTTTCACAGTTTTTTTTTGGTGGCTCCCCATTGTGTCGCGGAAAAGCTTCTCCGAAGAAAATTGACGTCAGCGCACCGGGAGAGACTTGTATGACCTCACAGACGTCACGTACGTGGACGACGTCCGGGCGGGGTCGTATGGCGCCGTCCCCCGGTGCGCAGAGGTGCTGCTGCAAAAAGTTTTCCGGGTTCCAGTCTGACGCCTGGGGATATTCTAAGTTAAGGAATCTGCGGCTAGATAACGTCTCTACCAGATACATCGTTACCGAAGGTAAGTAACTCATACATTAAGTTAGGAGTCTAGAGATAAACCATCAGCTAAGCAAAATGTTTAAAGATGACAGGTTAATAGCAGGGCAAAAATAAACCCAACAATGATGTTCTGTATATTACCCATTTGTTTTTTTTCATCCATTAAAATAACTTATGGGGAATGGTGATAGAGAATTTACAAGATCTGAAAATACATCCTGTAGGAAAGTAGCATCTGCTTTTATGGATACCTCCACTTTGTGACTGGTATTATGCTGTTTCGGACTATTCTGACTGGGATCCTGCTAATCAGGACCCCAATCTCTGTGCTTTCTTCCCGAAATTGGATATGGCAAGTACTTAGGTACTGGTGTAACCTTATAAGCACCTAGTATATGCTACCAAGGTACCCAGGTATAGGTACACCAGGGGTCTCCCATGGGCTGAAGCATGTATTGTGCCACCCAAGGGAGGCTACTCAAATTGTGACTACAGGTCTGCCATTGCAGCCTGTGTAAGCTGGTGCTAGCACCACTTACGACAGATGTAGGTTTGACAATACCTGAGCTCACTACACTTAAAACTTATGTCACCTCAATGGCAGGCCTTTCAATCCTGAAGGCAGGGTGCTGGGTCCTACGTGGGAGGGTGCCCCTGCATGAGCAGTGTGCCCCTACAACCTTCGAAGTCCATTCTCCCGGGCTGTAAGTGCATCAAACATTTAGAGTGGCCATGCGTCATTACCCGATGACCATCTCTAAACTGGCTGTAACGAACCCTGTCATGTTTGGTATCAAGCATGTTGGAATCATACCTCCACACCGTAAACGCTGTGGGAGGTATTATTCCATGCACTCTAAAGCTCCTCCGGGAGGCCCTCAGTGCTCCCGGTAGCAGTCTTCCAGAACTGGACAGCAAGCTATGGCTGCTGCCAACCAGATTAATTAAGAAAATGAAGGTGCACACCTAATGTATCAGAATTACGTATTATCCTATAATTATAAATCTGAGAGAGAGACATTAATGATAGATTCCTTACCTTAGAATATCCCCAGGTGTCAGACTGGATCCGGAAAGTTTTCATCAGCAGTACCCCTGTGCGTCGGTAGGCATCATCGTAGGGCTCCGCGTACGTCGCTGGCGTCTTAGCCGCAGAGATGACGTCATCAGAGCTACTTAGACGCGCCCACGCGCGCTGATGTCTGTTTCTTTCTTTTTCCGCGCAGCAGCACAGATCCAAGAGAGAGCGGTACCCTTAGTTAAAAGTTTTAACTTGGTTTCTGACAACTTCTTTTGTCATGTACTTGACTCCTGGTGCAATAGAGATGCCCGGGTTTAAGTCCTGTAGGGCATTCTGTCGAAACCCACACAACGTGTCTCTCTTCTGCTTGGGGCACGCCCATGACCCCGAGGTGTGCCCTGATTGCCGGGTCATGGCGCCAAAAGCTTTGTGTTCCTGAAAGTTGTTGGAGGTCCGGCAATCTGTTCCGCGCCGATCAAGGTCCTGATCCCGTGGGAGGTCAAGGGACCGGTCGCGGAGCCATCAGCATCGCTCGTCGGAATCGGGGACAGGTAAGTATCGGCGCCATAAAAAGTTGAAGATGTGTCGGCGCTCTTCTACCCCTCACCGGTCACAGGATGCGATGGAAGGGGTGGGCGGTAACTCCCCCGTGGCTCCATTGGAGCCCCAGTTGTGGCCTGCAGCTTACCCTCCCTTTCTGGGGCCGCACGCAACTTCGGACGAGGTGCAGGCCTTTATGTCGGCCTTGCGCCATTTTGTTTTCCCCGCCGTGTCCCTCCGGAGTGCCTTCGGGCCCCGCAGATCCGTTGGAAGGGTTTGTCCCCATGCCGCCACCTCTGGCCTCGGCTACGCTGGCACCAAACCCTGTGGCACAGTCGTCTCCGGCCTCGGCCCGGGCGCTGGCTCCGGCGGCACCGCCTGACAGCGCCAACCCGGGACTGGTTTCTTACCCTCCCATTCCATTTCTTGGAGGGGAGTTTATCACGTTTCCCAGGGCACCTCGTCCTTACCGGCCCCTTCAGCAACCGGTGGACGAAGGGGAATACTGGGAGGGGTCTGAGTACACTCTTGCAGCTCAATGCGAGGATGAGCCTGTGTGGGAAGGCGATGTGGAGGGTCCAGTGGATCTGGATTTCTCTCCACACCCTGGCACTCTGTCCCCTTCTTCCGCGGCCACAGAGGAGGTTGGGACTTTTTTGGTGGTTTTACATCGGGCAGCCTAGGCTCTTAACCTCGAGCTCCCTTCTGTACCTATCAGGACAAATCTCCTGACTGTGGTCCTGCAGCCACAGTCCTCCCCTGCGGAGCCGTTACTGCCCTTCAATGAAGCGCTTACTGATATCCTGTTGGGCACCTGGATTAAACCTAACACAGGAGTCCCTGTAGACAAGGGTGAGGTGCGCTGCCATCGACTGGTGCCGGGCGACCCCAGCTTTCTCACACAACACCCGACCCCTAAGAGTCTGGTTGTCCAGGCTTCTACCTCGCCGAGTGTGTTCCCTTCTGCTCCTCCGGACAAGGAATCCAGGAAACTGGAGCAATTTGGGAAAAAGATTTTCACATCTGCCAGCTCTGGGTTGAGGGCGGTGAATACTGCTTGCCTGCTAGGCCACTATTCCGCTTCTGTGTGGGACAGTTTGACACAGGTGCTGCCTCAGTGCCCTGTGGAAGCACGGGTGGTTCTCTCCCAAGCCATTACCGAAGGGAGAGTTGCTGCGAAATTTACGATTCGTTGTGGGCTTGACACGGCCTATTTTCTCGGTAGGGCACTTTCCACAACTGTGGCGCACCGCCATTATGTTTGGCTCTGCACTACTGGCTTCTCTGGGGATGTCCAAAACACCCTGTTGGACATGCCCTCTGACGGTACATGCCTCTTTGGTGATAAGGCGGATAGCACTCTGGAACGCTTTAAGGACTCTCGGGCTACGGCCCAGTCTTTGGGTCTTGCCACCACGCGTACTCCATCAGGGTCCGCTTTTCGGTCCTTTCGAGGTCAAGGCCGGGACGCCCAGGTGCGTTCTTTCCAGACCCGCAAGTCTGCGCAGCCACAGTCTCAGCGCAGCCGCAGACCCGCCGTGGTGGATCCCGGGGACAGCGGACGGGTCAGTCCACCACCTCCCCTGCCGCCTCTAAACATTCCTAGTTCAGTGTTTCAGGCCCACCTGACGCCAGTGGGTGGCAGAATTCTCCATCATCTTCCCCACTGGCGCTCCATAACCTCGGACAGGTGGGTTCTGCAAATAGTCCGCAGGGGCTATTCCCTCCCCTTCGAAACTACCCCTCCAGCCATGTTACCTCAGTACCACCGCATGTCGGGGGATCACTTGGCACTTCTCCAGCAGGAAGTTATTGCCCTCTTGGCCAGGGGGGCCATCGAGCGCGTTCCGACGCCAGAAGTTGGTCGTGGTTGTTACTCCCACTACTTCTTGGTTCCAAAGAAGGACAAAGGTCTGCGACCTATCTCAGACCTCCAGAACATCAATCGCTTCCTCTGGAAGGAGAAGTTTAAGATCCGTACGCTAGCTTAGGTTGTGTCTGCTCTAGACCCGCAAGACTGGCTGATAGCTTTGGACTTGCAGGATGCTTATTTTCATGTTCCCATCCTGCCAGCCCACCAGCGTTGCCTACAGTTCATGGTGGGCCACGAGCACTCTCAATTCACCGTGCTCCCTTTCGGCCTTACCAGCGTCCCTCGTGTGTTCACGAAAGTGATGGCGGTGGTCGCAGCTCATCTGCGCAGATCAGGGGTTTCAGTCTTCCCCTATCTCGACGACTGGCTGTTGAAAGTGGGCTCGCCCCAGGCAGTCGTCTCCCACCTCCAGAATACGGCCGATCTCCAACATTTGCTGGGGTTTTGCATCAACGTGCCGAAGTCGCACCTGATTCCCTCTCAGTAGCTCCTCTTCATCGGAGCGGTCCTGGATACGGCGCAGTTTCGGGTTTATCCTCCTGAACAGCAAGTCCGGGACATTCGGGCTATGATTCCGATCTTTCAGCCCTGGTCTTGGGATTCGGTCAGGAAGACACTGAGGCTGCTGGGCCTCATGGCCTCCTGCATCCTGCTGATAGATCATGCCAGTTGGCATATGCGGGCTCTGCAGTGGGACCTGAAGTTCCAGTGGACGCAGCACGGGGCAACCTGTCCGACTATGTCCAGATCTCAGAGGGCACTGCACAGGACTTGCAGTGGTGGCTCATGGACCAGCTTTGGGTCAGCGGCAGATCCCTCTCCCTTCCCCAACCGGAGCACACAGTAGTGATGGAAGTGTCCCTCCTGGGATGGGGAGGCCACATGGGAGAGGCAGAGATCAGAGGCCTCTGGTCTCCGGCGGAGTCCAAACTCCATATCAACATTTTGGAGCTCAGGGCAATCCTACTTGCACTCAAAGTATGCTTTCCCTCTGTCAAGGGGAGTGTAGTGCAGGTGTTCACAGACCACACCACCACCATGTGGTACTTCAACAAACGGGGCGGGGCGGGGTGGGGTTGGGTCGTGGACCCTATGTCAGGAGGCTCTACAACTTAGGACGTGGCTGGAACGTCAAGGCATTTCCTTGGTGGTTCAACACCTGGCAGGTTCACTGAACGCCAGGGCGAACAAACTCAGCCGAATTTCATGTTGGATCACGAATGGCGTCTTCACTCGGAGGTGGTGCAAGGTCTCTTTCAGCAGTGGAGAGAACCTTGGTTAGATCTATTCGCCACCAAAGAGAACGCGCAATGTTAGCAGTTCTGCGCGTTGGAGTTTCCAATGCGGCACTCGCTAGGCGGCGCTTTTCGTCGTGAGTGGAGTTGCGGTTTGTTGCATGCCTTTCTGCCTATACCACTTCTGCCCAAAGTTCTGAAGAAGATCAGGCGTGACCGGGCCCAAGTCATTCTTGTGGCACCGGACTGGGCTCGAAGAGTTTGGTATCCCAAGCTACTCAGTATGAGCGTGGATCCCCCGATCCGACTGCCTCTTCGGGAGGGTCTCCTGTAGCAGCAACAGGGGACGGTCCTCCACCCGAACCTATCCTGCCTCCACCTCCTTGCGTGGAGATTGTGCGGAGACAGCTGCTTGCATTCGACTTGCCTTCTGAAGTCTGTAATGTGATTCTGGCAGCCAGGCGTCCCTCCACTAAAACGGTATACGCCTGTCGGTGGAAAATATTTGTGGCATGGTGCTCAGCAAAATCTGTTGATCCTCTTGCTGCCCCTCTTTCTGAGGTCCTGTTGTTCCTCCTTTCTTTGGCCCAGCAGGGCTCTGTTTTGGGCACTATCAAGGGCTACCTCTCTTCTCTTTCAGCCTTTCTTAGGTTGCCTGATCAGCCCTCTCTTTTCAAGTCCCCAGTTGTCAATAGATTTCTCTAGGCATTACTCACCTTTTCCCTCCTATTCCTTTTGTGATGCCTCAATGGGACTTGAACCTGATTCTCACATAGCTCATGTGTGCTCCATTTGAGCCTCTTCATAACTGTCCTTTGCAGTTATTGACTTTTAAAACTGTCTTCCTGGTGGCCATCACTTCCGCTCGAAGGGTGAGTGAGTGAGCTCCAGGCTCTTTCCTGCAAACCTTTCCTGGCGATTCATCCGGACGAGGTTGTTCTTCGACCGCATCCCTCCTTTCTACCAAAAGTAGTCTCTGCCTTTCATCTCGGGCAAACTATAACTCTGCCCACTTTCTTTCCGGCTCCGCACCCTTCAAGAGAAGAGAAGAGGAGAGACTACACTAGCTGGACCCAAAACGTGCGCTCTCGTTCTATCTCAACCACACACAACAGTTCCGGGTGGATGACCAGCTCTTTGTTGGCTACGCGGGCACCAAGAAAGGCCAGGCTGTGCACAAGCGCACTATCTCCCGATGGGTTGGCTTGTGCATTGAAGCCTGTTACTCTCTGGCTAAAAAGGAACCTCCGGTTGGGCTGCACGCCCATTCTACCAGGGCGGCAGCAGCTACCACAGCGTTGGGACGTGGTGTCCCCCTGCAAGACATCTGTCAGGCGGCCACTTGGGCCTCGCTGCATACTTTCACTAAGCACTATTGCCTTGACAGTCAAGTCCAGAGAGACGGCTTCTTCGGCCTTTCGGTTCTCCATGACTTTCTGGTATAATCTCACTTCGCAGGCCCACCGCCGGCGTTGGTATTGTTTGGGTATGTATCCTAAGGTAAGGAATCTATCACTAACGTGTCTCTTTCAAATGCACAAGTTACTTACTTGTGTAATGATATATCTGTAAGAGACATTAGTTAGTGATAGATTCCTTACTGCCCGCCCATCCTCCCCGTTCTGTGAACTGTTATCTAGGGTTCAGGTCATTCCTTTCAGGGCCCTAGCTCTATTGCACCAGTAGTCGGTCACTGGCATGGCTCTGCGCTTCTGGCATGGAAAAGTTGTGTACAGAACTGACGTCAGCGCGCGTGGGCACATCTATGTAGCTCTGACGACACATCATCTCGGCGGCTACGACGCTAGCAATGTACGCGGAGCTGTATGACGACGCCTACCAACGTGCAGGGATACTGCTGACGAAACCTTTCCATATCCAGTCTGACGCCTGGGGATATTCTCAGGTAAGAAATCTATCACTAACTAATGTCTCTTACAGATATATCGTTACACAAGTAAGTAACTTGTGCATTAATGGTGCTACGCTCGCTTTCTAACCAAATTCCTTTGATTCTACCATGGACAACTAGCAAGAAAACGTGCTGGCCCCGTGCACTGTTCACTGGGTAGGCAGAACAATAGATATCCTGTCACAGGGAGGAGTGACCAACTCCCAGACAGGGTTTAGTGTATTGGGGCAGGGAGGGGGCACTTGCCAGCACCACTAGAACTGTCTGAAGGGCACACTTTGTGCCCTTCTTGCATACTCCAGTTCAAACCAGTTCAGGGAGCTGTTGGCTCCCGCTCTGGCGTGAAACTGGACAAAGGACATTGGAGTAACCTCCCCACTGTCCAGCCCCTCCTCTGGGAGGAACCCCTGAATTGTCCCAACCCTTTCCATAGGGTACTTAATGGCTTACCTAGATTAGTTGTGGGACAAGATTCAGATCAGACACCACTTCATCTTTGAATGTCTGGGCACTCTGGACTTTGCTGGACTTTGCTCTGGACACCAAGAGTGCAACTGGGAAGTATATTGCTGCTCCTTGGCTTGTCGTCCTGATAGTCTGCTAAAATGTCTGTGCCTGTGCTCCATTTAGGATCCTCACAAGGCTTGTGGACATCATCCAAGACAATGAAAGCAATCTTCCTTGAAGTGAAGGAGTCACTTCCCTGCATCTGCAGGCACCGCAACACAGCTGACCGGTCTGCTTATCCTGGGCTCCCACAGACTCTGAAAGGCTCATCAACACAGGTGGTGGTTCTCCACATTCCTAGAGGCCTGCACTATCTTCTCACCAAGTTTGAGGCCTCTGGAACAGAACCCCTGTGCACCGCGTCGACTTGCCGTTGACAAGGCTTGTCGACTCTCTTCCTCAGAGATCTTTGGGCTCCAAGCAGCTCCAACCTCAAGCATCTTCTGCAGTCAAGATCGTCGTCCTCACCGCATCCCTTGCACCTTGGGCCTGCATCTTTGGTGAACTGCTTCAGGTTCTCTTGCTACTCCTGTGCCTCTGCCCTGTGGGTCCTCCCGAGGGTCTTCTTTGACTCCAGTGGGCTCCCCTGATTGCTCAGGGCCTACTCTGACTCCCCTGCTCAAGGTGAGTCACTTGGACCTTGTTGGTCCCGACACTGCACCTTTTTCGCTTGCCACGTTGTTTGCAGTTGCCAAGGCTTGTTGGTGCTCCCAACGGACACTCACCCCTCAGCTCTCAACATCCGACGTGGTACAGCTCGTGAACAGCTCCTGGTCTTCCACAGCGTCACCTGGTCCACACAGCTGCAGCTCCAAGGTCATCGTCAACTCTCCTGCATCACCCGACATCAGTGGGCATTCATCTTCCATGCCTCCTGGTCACTCCTGAGTGGCATTGACTCTGTCCCCTCCGCTTGCACGTACTTCTCATCTGAATCCACCGTTGGGTTCCACGGGACACTTTCACCTTCTTCGTCAGCGGCATCTTCCTGAAGTCCTCCATTGAGTTCAACAGTGGTTTCTGACTGGTGTAGGTATCCTGATTCCTGGGGTATTCACGGGTGGGGTGGTTCTCCAACCTTCTGTCTCCCACAGGGTTTCGTTAGGGTCCTCTGGGAAGGGTCCTTCTTCTTTTAAATTGCAACCGCAACTTACCTATTGACTTGAATTGAGCACGCTGTCGTGTTTCCACTCTGCACACGGCCTCCGTGGGGTTCCTTGGTACTTACCTTACCAGCACTTCTATGTCTTCTGGGTACAGTCTTGACTCGCATCCCACTATTTTAGTATATGGTTTGATCTCTCCCTGGCGACCACTGTGGGCTACTTACCTGTTCTGTTTGCAAAGTATTGGGTTTATACCTCCAGGTAGGAGATATTTGTATGCGTTAGTGAGGGCCTTATAATAAATACATATTTTTATAAATACACTGTGTGGTTCTTTTTTCACTTAATCTTTACCAATATGATCACGTTCTGGTAAAATTTACACTCCTTCTGGACTAAGCCTGCACACCACAGCTACCACTTAGAGAGCTTTCTAAGGTTGTCTAAGACCACTAAAATCACCATAAGGTTTGTCTGGTTTAGTGCAGGGTGCTACACTTAGCACCCTACACTAAACCATATACTAAGTCAGCCTCCTACACATCCTTTGTAGTTAGGGGTGCAAAGTCTCTGGTCATTGCTTCAGGAATTGTGATTGTTGTTACTAGCTCTAATTAAAAGGAAATATTTGTAATGACTTAGTTGTGGAGGGTAATGGTATGTCTAATAGAAATGCCCTATAAAGTAACCAGGCTGCTTGACTTAGTTAAATGCTATGTCATCTAATTTGTTAGAAAAAAAAATTACTTTTGAAAGTTTGAGAAACCGCATTCTACGACCACTGCCAGCTCTGCATACTTCTAACATCTGGGTCAGCCAACTGCCAGTGGGGGCTGTGACATATACAACAGGATGTGTTTTGTAATTCGTTAACTGTGACAGATACAGTACCAAATATATTTGCACTGTTTAATACTATGGGAATTTAAACCACACATTTCTGAAATAGAAGGGGCAACTGATGTCTAGTTTTCTTTATGTTTATGTGTAACTGTATGTTTGCTGTTTAGTTGTATAAGAATTAAAGTACTTCTTCTTTTTAAAAATGAAAGCAATGGCTGGACTTTTATATATTAATGATTCTGAGTTTTGTAACCACACCACCTCCCTGAGTAAGCCCGTCACTTGCCACCATGAGGGTCAAATAGTACAGTGATGTTCTTTTGCTCAGTTTGGGGCCCATAGTGAGATGACCTCAGAGTTTTGGCTCAACCCCTTGTTGATCTTCTTCATGTATAATTGTTTAGGCACCAGTTGTGTTAACCTTTAAATGAAAAAGTGGCATTGTTTATTACAAATAGAGACATTTTGAACTCTGATATCTTACTTTTTTTAAGATATATGAAAAAGGGACCTTTCACGATGTCATCCAGTGACAAAAACATTAGGCAGGGATTTTACATTATTAACTTTATATTGTTTACTACTGAGGCTTTCTTACATAGATCTCTAGTTCAGGAAGGGCTTGTGAGGTCTGGCCTTCTTTGTGTCAGTATATACATGTATGTTTAGTATTTAGCTGTCTGTGAATTAAAATATTTTTTCTTTTTGAAAGTAAAAAGCACTAACTGAACATTACTTTATTATGGCTTATTGTGTGATTTGCTTAGGTTTGAGTTTTAACTCGCAACCTTTCTGAGCTCTTCTGAAGTCAAGAGCTAAAAGTGTGCTCTTTTTTGTGGTCCAATAGTGAGGTGGCACTAGAACAACAGAGTCACAGTTGGCGCTAAGTAGCCTTTGATTACCCTGGACACTTCTCCCTCCAAACCAGTTTCTGCATTTCAACATTAGCTGCAATGGAGGTAATTGTTCTTGCCCACCACCCCAGAAGAAAAAATACCTGCTACCGTCCATTTCTGCGATGCTGTGCTGTGGCACTGCAAGCTTCAACAGCTGTAGTGCCCAGTCACTGTATAAAAACAGTAATTGTCTATCATGCCAGTCTTGGTTTGTGCTTGAAGGCAGAGCTTTTGATAGCTAATAACCTCTCTGGAGATGAAGAAGGAAACTCTATGCTCCTTGTGTTTGCCAGCTAAAGACTACTGTAGTCTTGAGCAGGGGTAGACTGGATGGCAAAAGCTGGACATTTTGAGCTGATGGAGAGTAATGCTTCTCACATACTTTTGTAAGAAAGGATAGGAGAGATACATGCATAGTCTAACTTTGTGGTCCAAGATTTCTCTCACTATTGGGTTATTTGATGAATTGAAGAAAAAAGCACTGATAAACGTGGCCTTTGTAACTTAAGACTTGCATACATTCCACGATGAAAGGAGTGAGCCGGGTTTCCAGATCTTTTGGGTAGTTTGGCCAAAAATTAAACATCTGATTATGTTTCAACGAGCTGTTAACATTTAAAAGGGATAATTTGGACATAAGTAGTGTCACATATTCTTAAAGTATTAGAATTTCTGTATTTTTATTTGACTGGCAGTGTTTAGTTTAGTCTATTTGAACATTGTTTAGTGTAAATGGTATCATTTGTTCTTCTTCCACTGTGACATGCTTTGTCTGCGGTGTCACCGTAGAGTGTGAATTTGTGGGGATAATTTATTGTTCTTGTGAATTTGCATTGTAAGGCTTTTATACTAATAACAATAACATTCTTTGACTGTTCTGAGATCTTTTGATATTTGAAGACTTGAATATATGTGAGATGAATGACAAATCTTAAGAGCTATTTAATGAGTTTGAGATAAGGAAAATGTGGTAATCCAGTTTAGTACATATCTATGGAAGTGCTACACCGTGAGTTCAGTAACTGATATGTCCACCTAGAATTCCCCAGTATACCGGAAGACTGTGACTAAAACAAAATTCTGATGGATACATCTGCCAGTGGATTCCTCACCTTGTGAATATCCCCTGCGCCAGCAACATTCGTAAACTTTTGTAGCTCTCCACGCCGACGAGGACGACATCACAGAAGCACGGCTCCGCACGCGGCTCCGCTGACGTCACTGGATCCATAAGAGGACCTCGTCGGCGTGATGACATCAATTCCCTTTTTTCCGCGCCGTCGACGATAACGGTTTTTTGGGACTCTCCGTAGCTTTTACTAGTTACTTTGTATTTCTGCTAGTGTTTCTGCTTTCATCTAGCTTCTTTTTCAAGATATCGACAAAGAAGTTAGGGTTCAAGCCCTGTAGAGAGTTTGGTAAACACATGTCCATTACGGATCCACACGAGGATTGTGTCTGTTTCCTGTCATCCGATCACGACGTCGAGGGATGCTCTTGCTGCCGCAAGATGAATCCAAAGGCCATAAAGGAAAGAGAAGCTAAGCTATTTAGAGTGAAAATGAGAAAGGAAAAGAGAGGTTGAAGGCGTTCAAGATCCAGGTCCAGGTCCAGGTCGGGCTTGAAGTCGATGTCGGGTCATGCTTCGAAGTCGAAGAAACATAAAAAGAAGAAGAGGCATGGCTCTCAACACCGTTCAAATAAGGAGACGGCTCCGAGATCGACTTCACCAGCACCTCGACGTCGTAAGGACTATGTTTCTCCCTCTCCTTCTGTGTCGAATCCGGCTTCTCCTGTTTGCCCGGCTTTGCCTGCAGCTTCTCCGGAGCGTTCTCCGGCTCCATCACCGAGGCCGTCGCATTCTCTGGCTCCAGTGGAAGAGGCTCCGGCTCCTGATGAGTCGTCTGCTCCTTTGGCTCCACCGTTGGCCCCGATTGGCCCGAGTCCGGTATTGGCTCAATCTGAGCCTTACCCCCCTTTCCTGGCCCGGGACAAGACCCATCGCATTATTTAAATGCTATGTATGGTGTCTTTTCAAGAGCGATGTACCCCTCTGGAGCACCTTCGGGTCCCATGGGTCCAATGGCCTTTAATTTGGGGGTTCCTCAGGCTTATGCTCAGGCTCCCTTTATGCCATTCTTTCCAGCGACGCCATCTTGGCATTTCCCGGCGCCGAGGACGTCGATGCCGCTTCCTTCTTCTCCGGCTCCATCTCAACCTCTTTCGACTCCGGCTGCTCCTCCGGATCCGTGTTCGACGCCGGCTCCGGCTCCGTCAGAGTCATGTGCGGCGCCGCCGGTTCTGAGGATTAGATCCAGGCGAGAAGCACAGAGAATTTTGGAGGAGCAGAGGTACCAGGTGGAAGAAATGGAAGAGGGTGAGCTCATGGAGTCAGATGACTTGTTCGAGGAACTAAAAGAGGCAAGTGGCCTTGATTTGTCACCGGAATGGGAGCTTACTCCTCCTACTTATGCTCACTCTAAGGATGTGGCTCCTTACCACACTGTCATAAAGAAAGTAGCGGAGCTTTTGGACTTGCAGCTCGCAACGGCTGAATTTAAACCCAACATCCTTACTGAGGTTCTTCATTCTCCCTCCACCGTGGTAGAGCCTTTGCTTCCTTTTAATGATGCCATCACTGAGCCAGTCATGGAGGTTTGGTGTAAGCCCTTTTCGGCTCCGGCAGTATCTAAGTCTAATGCTAGGATGTACAGGGCGGCTCCAGGAGATCCGGACTTTCTTACATCCCATACTTCTCCTGAAAGTCTGGTGGTTCAGGCTGCCTGTTCAAAGAAGTATTCTGGGGCTTTTCCACAGGTTCCTAGTGATAGGGAGTCAAAAAAGCCCGACCAGACAGCTAAGAAGGTGTTCTCCTCGGCGAGTATGGCCTTAAAGTCCACAAATGCCACCTGTCTCTTGGGCTGTTATATCCACGCTCTCACGGATTCTGCTAAACAGCTGGCTCCTAAGTTGTCTGAGGAGGACAGGCAGAATTTTAATGAAGTCCTGTCGGACACTCAGGCGGCTGCACGACAGGTTATCCAGAGTGGTTTGGACACTGCGGACTCTGTTGCTGTTGCCAGGATCATGGTCTCCTCGGTCGCCACAAGGAGGAGTGCTTGGCTTAAATCTTCAGAGTTCTCTCCTGATGTGTAGGCAACATTTCTGGACCTGCCTTTTGATGGTTCTGGGCTGTTCGGGAAGAAAGCGGATGCAGCCTGGGAAAGGTTCAAGGACAGCAAAGCCACGGCCTAGTCTCTGGACCTGCAGGCACAGCCTAGAGGTTCCTCTTATAGGAGGTACAGAGGGTTTGGGAGGTTGTCCTTTCGGACCTTCAGGCAGCCTCAGCAGCAGCATCTGCAGCAGCAAGATACCCTGTATAAGAACTACAGGGGCAGGAACAGAGGTCGTGCTCAAGATCGTCAGCTCTCCTCCTCCTCCTCCTCCTCCTCTTCTTCCCTCCCTCATACCACTGCAAAGCAGCCCTAGATCCAACATTCTGGATCATGTTGGTCCTGTGGGGACACGGCTTACCCATTTTCTACAAGATTGGGAATTGTCACTACAGACCTTTGCGTTCTAGATCTTGTTGAAAATGGGTATGCTCTTTCCTTTCGGGAATTCCCTCCGAATTACCCTCCCTGCCAAGGTGCTTGCTCTGAGGACCACCTTATTCTCCTGCAGGAGGAAGTCCTTACATTGCTAATAAAAAGGTGCGCTAGAGGTGGTTCCAGAGCAGGAAAGGGGTCAGGGATGCTACTCCTGGTATTTCCTGATTCCAAAGAAGGATGGCAGGCTACGTCCAATCCTGGATCTCAGGATCTTGAACCTTTTTCTGAAGCAGGAGAAGTTGAAGATGCTCACCCTTGCACAGGTTCTTCAGGCGCTGCAACAGGAGGACTGGATGGTGTCGATCGACTTGCAGGATGCGTATTTTCACATCACCATCCTGAAGTCGCACAGGAAGTATCTGTGTTTTACGGTAGGGTCTCAACATTATTTTTTGCGGTCCTCCCGTTTGGTCTTACTACTGCACCTAGAGTCTTCACGAAGGTGATGGCAGTGGTGGCAGCCCATCTCAGAAGGTCGGGGATTCCAGTTTTCCCCTATCTGGACGACTGGCTGATAAAAGCGGAGTCGCCAGAGAAGGTGCTTCATCATCTGCAGGTTACAACTCAGCTGTTGTACAAATTGTGTTTCTCGATAAACGTGCCCAAATCTCACCTGGTGCCCTCTCAATGCAACCTGTTCATAGGGGCAGTACTAGACACTACTGTGTGTCAAGCATTCCCACCTCCTCAAAGGATTCTCGACATACAGGAAATTATTCCTTTGTTTTACAATGGAGCGGTCGTTCCAGTCCTGAAGGTCCTTCGTCTGCTCTGTCTGTTTGCTTCCTGCATTCTGTTGGTCAACCATGCACGCTGGCACATGAGGGCGCTCCAGTGGTGCCTCCGCAGGCAGTGGTATCAGCACAACAGAGATCTCGGAGTCTGTGAGGATCTCCAAAGAAGCTGCAGTGGATCTGTCTTGGTGGAGCGTGGAGGGCAATCTGTCTCAAGGAAAGCCCTTCCATCTACCTCCATTGGTGGCCACAGTGATAACGGATGCATCCACTTTAGGGTGGGGTGCGCATCTGGGTGATCTGGAGATCAAAGGTCTTTGGTCTCCAGAGGAAAGGTTGCTTCACATCAACCTTTTGGAGTTGCGGGTGATACGTTTAGCACTCAAGGCCTTCCTCCCTTCCCTACGCGGTCAGTCGGTTCAGGTCCTGACGGACAACACTGCCGCGATGTGGTATGTCAACAAGCAGGGAGGAGTGGGGTCACATTGTCTCTGCAGAGAGGCTCTCTGCGTCTCTGGTCCTGGGTTCAGGATCATCAGATTTGTCTGATGGCAAATCATCTGGCCGGAATTCTGAACGTGCATGCAGACAGTCTCAGTCGGCAGTTCTCTGCCGACCACGAGTGGAGGCTCCATCCGGAGGTGGTTCGTCACGTATTTCGGAAGTGGGGGAACTCCTCGAGTGGACCTGTTTGCCCCTCACGAGAACGCTCAGTGCCCGTCATTCTGCAGTCTCCAGTTTCCGATGCAGGGAGCTTTGGGGGATGCGTTTCAGTTGAGATGGGACTCGCATCACCTTTACGCATTTCCTCCCATACCCTTGATTCCTCGGGTTCTGAGGAAGATTCGCCAAGACTGGGCCCAAGTCATATTGATCGCCCCGGACTGGCCAAGAAGGGTGTGGTACACAGATCTTCTCCACCTCTCCTCGTGCTCTCCGCTCCGTCTCCCTCTCAGGGCAGACCTCCTCTCACAGTCGGAGGGGAAGGTTCTACACCCCCACCTCCAGAGCTTACACCTTCATGCTTGGAGATTGAACGGGGCAACCTGAATTCTTTTCTCTCCCGCCTAATGTGGTAGACGTAATTTTGTCTGCCAGGCATCATTCCACCATGTCTATCTATTCCTATAGGTGGTCTAAATTTGTCCTTTGGTGCAGAGAGAAGTCTATTGACCCTTTGAGGGCTCGTTTATCCAACATCATTCAGTTTGCTCTCTCTCTTGCTCAGCAAGTTTTTGCTGTAGCTACTGTGAAGGGTTATTTATCGGCCTTGTCGACATTCCTTTGTTTGCCGGATCAGCCATCCTCGTTTAAATCACCCATTGTATTGCGGTTCATTAAGGGCCTGACCAACAAATTTCCGCCCACTCCATTTATTGTACCACAATGGGACTTAAATCTTGTCTTAACTTACTTGATGGGTTCTCCTTTTGAGCCATGCACAAGTGTCCCTTAAGGTTATTGTCTTTCAAAACAGTTTTTCTCATTGCCATTACCTCGGCAAGGAGGGTAAGTGAGATTCAAGCTCTGAGTTCGAAACCCCCGTTCTTGACCATTCATGCTGAAAGAATGGTACTCAGGACCAGGGCTGCTTTTCTGCCTAAGGTGGTAACTCCTTTCCATCTGGGGCAGTCCTTTAACCTTCCTACCTTCTAACCTCCCCCCTCACCCTTCCAAGGTGGAGGAGCGGCTTCACCGCTTGGACCCTAAGAGGGCGGTGAGCTTTTACCTTGATAGAACTAAAGACTTTTGAGTGGATGACCAGCTCTTCGTGGGCTTCGTTGGCTGCAGGAAAGGCAGAGCGGTGCACAAGCGCACCTTTTCCAGATGGATTATCTTGTGCATCAAGATATGTTACTCTTTGGCCGGTAAGGAACCTCCAGAGGCTATAAGGGCTCATTCTACCAGGGCTAAGTCTTCTACATATGCTTTATCTAGAGGTGTTCCTGTGGAGGACATTTGTAGGGCGGCAACTTGGGCCTCCCTCCACACTTTCGCAAAGCATTACTACTTAGATTCCGAGGTGAGGAGGGACGGTAACTTTGCTCGTTCTGTCCTTCAGGACTTTTTGGTATAGAAGGGTGGACACCCTCCTCCGGGAGTGGAACTGCTGTGGGAATCTTTTGACAAGGTGAGGAATACACTGGCAGATGTATCCATCAGAAGAACAAGTTACTTACCTTGTTACTTACCTTCGGTAACGCTTTTTCTGGTGGATACAGTATCTGCCTGTGGATTCCTCACTGACCCACCCGCCTCCCCGTTGTCCACCCTTCTATATCTACAATAGTGATGATGTGACAAGATTTATCTATTGCTGTCAAAGGAAGTGTGTTATTTATTTTGCTTTCCTGCATTGTCTTGACACTGTGTGTGTTGGTTTCTATATTATGTACTGTGTATACTGTATATATACTGTTGTCGGTCCGTCCGTGTGCCTCGAAGGCTCGGAAAAAAGGGCGGAACTGACGTCGAGGTCCTCTTATGGATCCAGTGATGTCAGCGGAGCCGCGCGCGGAGCCGTGCTTCTGTGACGTCGTCCTCGTCGGCGTGGAGAGCAACAAATGTTTCCGAATGTTGGTGGATCAGGGGATATTCACAAGGTGAGGAATCCACAGGCAGATACTGTATCCACCAGAAAAAGCGTTACCGAAGGTAAGTAACTTGTTCGTTACACATAAGGCTATGAATGAAAAGGAAATGTGCAAGAAGTGGAGCTAATCAACACTGAAAATCGACAGGGGTAGTTTCTGGGTACCTACAACTGACTGTTTCAATATGAGGAGTGATAAGGAAAAGTCTGGAAACCTAGAGTAAACATAACTTCCTGGAAGCAAGAACACTACCCTTTTATTTTGTGAAAAGATCTCCTGAGCCACCAGGCCAAATTGGTGTACCTGTGGGGAATCATTTGAGAAGATTCTGCAGGCAAAGCCCAGGAGGCAGAAGATATTGCACTCACTATCACCACCCCGCAATGCAATGACTGCTGCATTATGAGCATAATTTAAAAATCAGGGTGCTCTATAATAGGCATCTTGTGCTCCTCTCTCTGGGGCCAAGCAATTTGGTCTTTGAGTTTTCAGGTCACAGCCCAACTGAGTCACACATTACAAGTAGAGATAGACAGGTTCATTACAGTAATCTAGAAGTATATTAATATCACTCCTAAAATTGCCATATTTCAGAGATTGCACAGTTGCAGTGCAAGCTTGCAGTGACATTTGCACTCTGTGGCTGCTACAACAAAAATTATATTATTCACTAGTCGGTTGGGCCAGCTGTCAGTACAAAAGTGCAATGTGATTGTGCAGTCTATGTAATATATATATATATATATATATATATATATATATATATATATATATATATATATATTGAAAGAAAACACAGTTAGTGACGTTATAGTTCTAGATAGGTTTTTAAATAATGTGCAACTAATGTTTAGAAACAAAAAATCTTTTAAATCACCAGAAAGCATGAAGAAAGGAGAAACAGGTTTATTATGTCCTGTACAACAACTCCTGAAGTCCTCCTCCCTAAGCAACTGCCTGCTGCATGTCCCTGGAGTCCACACTCTAGAATCCAGTGGCGATAGCAACCAGATGCTGTCACAATTGCTAGGATACAACATATCTCCCTTCCCTAATAATAAAATAAACCACATAATATAATACAATAAGTAGGTAAGCATGAAACCGGAATCACAGCACACAAAACCCAAGTGCACCAAGTTAAATAGAGAACAGCAGCAAATCCACGACCAAGAAAAAAAACTGAAACTCAATAACACAGAGGACATCATAAGCCATCGGGCACACACATAATCCTTTTTCCAAATTGGTTAAGTAATGATACGTTCTGCTTTACTAAATTCCCGCTTCTTAACCAGATCAACTTTTGGAACTGCTGGTCCATTTCCCTTCCACCATATGTTACATTCCAAAGCATTACTCAGTCACTCTCCAGATGTTCCACCTTTTACCGTCACCCACCCACACAGTATTGCCAACTACCTTCTTGACTTGCTTGGGCTTGGACCATATGGACAATCCTGCCCTTTGCTCCCAATAAGGTATTTCCTCACCCAGTCACATTCACAAACCTACGTGCGCTGCTCCTTAACTCATCATTGTGCCTTTGCATATACTTATACTTTTCTTGATATTTCTGAACTCTGTGCTCCAACTCTTTCTTATCCACACACTTAATGCTGGACCTGCCCATCTATGCAGGTGTCACTTTGGCACCCGCTTGCCCTCCTTTAAGAAGACAAAATGGGATCTCCTTTGTGGCTGTGTGGGGCATGTTCCGGTAACTCCACAACATTTCCTTGATGGCATTTTTGTACTCTTCACCACACTCATTAGCAAGTTGCACACATTCCTTTAGCACATGATTGAACCTCTCAACAAGACCGTGTTCTCTAGGATTATAAACTGCAGTGGTATGATGTGACACCCCAATTTTTTCCATGTACCTTTCAAACTCGACAGCAAGGAATTGTGGCCCATTATCAGTATTCAGACACTGAGGATATGCCTCCCCATCTCGCTCGAATCTTCACAAAAATTTATAAAATTAGATGCTTTTGTCTCCCTTCTCCCTCACGAATGCTATCTCAGGCCATTTAGTGAAGTAGTCCACCAGGACAATGGTTTATTTGTTCTATATCCCCCTGGCATTAAATGGTCCACAAATGTCCATCGCCACTCTTTGCCACAGTTTGTCTGGTAATATGGTTGGTGATATAGGAGATTCCTCTGACTTATGTGATTTGTCACTACACGTGCACGCCACACAACTCCGAACACATCTCTTAATCTCCTTATCCATGCCTCACCACCAAGTCCAACCTAGCTCTCCTCTTCATTCCAGACATTGTGCTATGTCCATTTGTACAACAACTCCAGCAATCTGGCACAAAATCCTAAAGGCACCACCAACGTACCCACTCTCCTAACAATTCCATCCCCTACTTAAAATTCTAATCAAATCATCCTATAATCTGCTTATTTCATTCTCACATCCATTGCCTGACCCGTGTTATTGGGCAAGCATGTCATCAATTGTTTCATCATGTCATCTTCCAAAGTTGCTCTCCTCCACTCTTCCTCACTTACTGACCCACCACCTGACTCATCTGCACTTGCCACCAACCATTCTTCCCTATCCTCGTTCTTGTCGCTCTCTCCCTGACTCTGCAACGGTAAATGAGACAGACAGTTCACATGTATGTTCCTATACTAAGGAACATAGTTCAGTTAGTAGTCATATTCTTGCAAACGGTATAGCCATTTCGCAATTCTGGTTGTTGACCTTCCAGCTCCCTTAGTTGTGAAGATGTCAATGGGAGGTCTGTCATTGGTTCTCAACTCAAAATTTGTCCTCCACACACATTTTTTTAATTAGTTGATGCCCTACCAGCATGCCATTGGTTCCTTCCCAATGACGGAATAAGTAACCTCTGCACCCTCGAGTGTGCGCAAAGCAAATGTCACTACAAGCTCATGTCCATCTTTCTTCTGCATCAACACAGCACCTAACCTGTAAGCAGTTGCATCCACCACCACCATGATTTTATCACGCGGATCAAAAGATTTGAGGGCCGCGCCCTTCACAAGATCAGCTTTTATCCCTTCAAAAGCCTGCTGACATTCATTGGTTCACAGAAATTATGCATTTTTTTTCATCAAAACCCGCAGACTGTGTAGTTAGTCTGTAAAATGCTGTACAAACTTAAAGTAGTATTCAGCTAAACCTAAGAAAGAGCATAATTGCTCCTTGTCAACTGGTAATGGCTCACATTCAATAGCCTTAAGACGCTTCTTTTTGGGTTTAACTCCATCCCCTGACTGCATGTGCCCCACGTAATCAACTTGCATTACACCAAAATTGCACTTATGTCCACACAAAGCTAACCCAGCTTCTTGCAGTTTCCTCAGAACCTCATTCAAAACACCATCATGAATGTTTAGGTCTGCACCCCAGACTACAATGCCCTCCTGGAACACTCTCACATTCCTGATATCTTCCAAAATACTCTCATGATCCTTTGAAAGACAGTAGAAGCGGACGCCAGCTCGAAATGGAATGCTCCTTCTGGTGTTCTGAATGAGGTCAGATGTCTGGAATTGGAATGTCGCCAAACCTGGTGATAGGCTTTTATGTGGCAAGGGATGGTGGTCGACCCAGATGTTCCGGTTCAGGTCTCTCAAGCCAACACACATGCGGAATTAGCCATTGGGTTTGCGTGCCAAAACAATGGGACTAAGCCATTCAGATGCCTCAGTCGGTTTTATAACCCTAGCTTTACTTAATCATAATCTGTCCAACTCCTCCTTAAGCTTTGCACGTAAGGCAAACAGCAGAATTCTCACCTTGTGTACTATCGAGGTACTCCCAGCCTTTAACACAATGCAATGTTCACATTTATTCAGGCATCCAAGAATATTATCAAACCACTCTGGATATTTCATGCTCCACATCAGTCTTTCCGAATCTTCAGTCAACAACACCTGATCAAGATAATTGGGATCAAGTATGATGCCCAATGCTTTTTGCTCCTTCCTTCCCCTTTCCACCATGTACATCTTCCCACATGCACTCCTATAAGACAATTGGCAATTGAAAAATCCTAGCAGTGGCAGTTTTACCCCACAATACCCTACAGGCTCAATGTCTTGTGGAAACACCTTATTGACACCAACACTCTCCCACACCAGTCTATTGATTATGGTGTACGGGGAGCATGAGTCTGCCCACACTGATACATTAATCTCATTTATCTTCAAGGTGCACTTGGGAGGATGATATCCCTCTTTTATTTCATTAAGTGTTTTCACAAATTATCAGTACCTCAACACCATCATCTTCCTCAGAGTACTCTCCCTCGTACTCTCTCACAATATTTACAGACCTTTTCCACATTTCTCGATTTTCAGACCTACACATCTTTGAAAGAAATGGCCTAATTTTATGCCCTTTTAGCACTTAGCCTTTGACTTCGGGTCATGATCCACTGGTGGGTTGCTAACTGATTTTTGGTGGGTTGTGAAAGTCCCAAGCATTAAATAAATTTGCCTTTAAATTCTCTATGTGTCTTGTAACATTTGCTGCGCTTCACAGACAGAAGTCAAATGTCAGGCTATGTCTTCTGACAAATTGCTGCTTATGTTTTTAACATGGGGATTGGGATTTACAAACTTCTCTTCCTTTGCAGTTAGAGAAAAAATGTATGTGAATTTTGTGACAATGTTGCTGGGGTATAGGGATTGTGAAATTTCCATCTGTAAGAAACATTAGTTAGTTAGATTCCTCACCTTAGAATATCCCCAGGCGTCGGACTGAATCCGGAAGATTTTTCGTCAGCAATACCCCTTGCGCGTCGCTAGGCGTCGTCTGCGGCTCCGCGTCCGTCATCGGCGTTGTGCGCCGGAATGACGTCGTCGGAGTATTTAGACGCCGCCCTCGCGCGCTGACGTCAGTTGTCCTTTTTTCCGCGCCAGTAAGCGCAGATCCGGGAGAGCTACCCCTTTAGTCAATTTTTGACTAACTTTTTTGACTCTTTTTGGTCAATTCTCGACTCTGGTGCCGGTAGGATGCCTGGTTTCAAGGCCTGCGACGACTGTCAACGACTGATGTCGGTGACCGATCATCACCGCCGGTGCCTGTACTGCTTGGGCCTCGACCACGACGCGGCGTCGTGCTCCGGTTGTATGGCCCTGACCTCGAAAGCTAGGCGGGAGCGGTCCCGCAAGCTTCTCGAGCTTCGCCACTCGGCTCCGCGTCGCTCTCGATCCCGGTCCAGGAGGAGGTCCAAGGATCGGTCGCGGAGCCGCACTCGACATCGTCACTCGTCTGGCTCGAAGTCTTCGGGTAAGTCGAGGCACTCCAAGAAGCGACACCGCTCTTCGGACTCCCCTCGCCGGTCGCGCGACTCGGCCGAGGGTCCGGGTGGTTTCACCCCCGCGGCTCCGCAAGAGCCGCAGGCGCCGCGCAAGTCCCCATACCTGACGGTCCCTGGGACTGACGCGACGCCGGCGGAGGTCAGAGCCTTCCTCTCGGCCATGAGGAACCTGGCCCCACCGTCGACGCCCGCTGGCGCGCCTTCGGGCCCCGCGGACTCGACTGGGCGACCTCGCATGCCGGCGGCTCTGGCCCCGGCGCCGTTGGAGGCTCCGGCCCCGATGCCGCAGGTCCCCGAGGGGCCCGAGCCTGGGCCCCCGTCGACGCCGGTCGACCTCGTTACGCCTCCTCCGCCGGCGCCGACACCGATACCACCCCCGACGCCGGCTCCGGTCAACGTCGATCCTCGGTTCAGCCCCTGTCCGGTCCCGACGCCGATGCAGCGCCGCCCGACGCCGCGCCGCCCGACGCCGCATCCGACGCCACTAGAGACACATATTGTCTATCGACCGGCTCCGATCACTCCTCCTGTTTACCAGGAATCGGATGACGGGGGCGACTGGGAGGGGTCTGATGACCCTATGGCCCTTCAGAGCCAACTTGCACAGGACTGGGCAGATGAACTGGGGGAGGCCAGTGGTTTGGATACCTCACCGGACACTGGATTCATCTCTCCTCCGACTGTGGCTTCGGAGGAGGGTGCAGCTTTTTCTGTGGTGCTGCGCAAGGCGGCCGAAGCCCTTGGCTTGAGCTGCCTGCCGTGGCTGTGAGGACTAACATCCTCACTGAGGTGCTTCAGTCTGCCGCATGCTCCACTGAGCCTCTGCTGCCATTCAATGAGGCCCTTACTGACGTTCTGAAGGGCACCTGGTCCAAGCCCTCCACAGTCCCTCCTGTGGATAGGAACGTTGCCAGGCGCCACCGCCCTGCTCCGGGCGACCCCAGTTTCCTGTCCCAACACCCCACCCCCGAGAGTCTGGTTATCCAGGCTTCTACCTCCCAATCCTCCTTCCCGTCCGCTCCTCCGGACCGGGATTCCAAGAGACTGGAACAGTTTGGTAAGAAGCTGTTCTCTTCGCTCAGTTTGGGCCTGCGGTCTTTGAACACCGCCTGTCTCTTGGACGGTTATTCCCACTCTCTGTGGGATGCTGTGGAGGACGTGCTGCCACTGTGCCCGGAGGAGGCCTGGGCGCGGCTTTCCTCGGCCCTGGCCGATGAGAGAGATGCAGCGCGCCATGCAATCCGATGTGGACTCGACACTACGGACTCGCTGGGTAGGGCGATTTCTACCACGGTGGCGCTTAGACGTCACGCCTGGCTGCGGTCCACATCCTTTTCAGGGGATGTCCAGAGCACCCTCATGGACATGCCTTTTGATGGCGCTCGCCTTTTTGGCGACAAAGCGGACAGTGCGCTGGCTCGCTTTAAGGACTCCCGGGCTACGGCCACGTCCTTGGGCCTCTCGGCCCCGCGGCCACAAACTTCCGCTTTTCGCTCCTTTCGTGGCCAAGGAAGGGGCACCTCCTCACGTCCGCCTAGCCACCGGCCGCAGAACCAGCCTGCATGCGGTCGCGGACGTGGTTTACGCCGAGGCGGTACTGGAGGACGACGCGGTCAGTCCACATCCACCCCGGCAGCATCCGCCTCAAAGCCTTCCTAGTCCGAGCTTTCAGGCCCATTCCACGCCAGTGGGCGGCAGAGTTCGCCATCACCTGCTCCACTGGCGTTCCATCACGTCGGACAGGTGGGTGCTGCAAATCGTCCGAAGGGGCTACTCCCTCCCCTTCGAGATGACCCCTTCAGCCATGCCACCGCAGCACCACCGTATCTCGGGGGATCATTTAAATCTTCTCCACGAGGAAGTTTCGGCCCTCTTGGCCAAGGGGGCCGTCGAGCGCGTTCCGGGCCCAGAAGTAGGTCGTGGTTGTTATTCCCACTACTTTCTGGTTCCCAAGAAGGGCAAAGGGGGCCTACGCCCTATCTTGGACCTCCGAAACGTCAATGCCTTCCTCCAGAAGGAACGGTTCAAGATGTTAACTTTGGCTCAGGTTCTAGCTGCCCTCGACACTGGAGACTGGATGGTAGCGTTGGACTTGCAGGACGCATATTTCCACATCCCCGTCCTGCCGGCCCACCGGCGTTACCTGCGGTTCACGGTGGGTCAGGAGCACTTTCAGTTCACCGTGCTCCCCTTCGGCCTTACCAGTGCCCCTCGGGTGTTCACGAAAGTGATGGCGGTGGTCGCAGCTCATCTGCGCAGATCAGGGGTTCCAGTCTTCCCCTATCTCGACGACTGGTTGTTGAAGGCGGGCTCGCCCCAGGCAGTCGTCTCCCACCTCCAGACTACGGCGGATCTCCTGCATTTGCTGGGGTTTTCCATGAACGTGCCGAAGTCACACCTGAGCCCCTCTCAGAAGCTCCTTTTCATCGGAGCGGTTCTAGATTCGGCGCAGTTCCGGGTTCCTCCACCGGAACAGCGGGTCCGGGATATACAGGCCCTGATTCCCATCTTTCGGCCTCTATCCTGGGTTTCGGTCAGGCTAGTGTTGCGGCTTCTGGGGCTGATGGCCTCCTGCATCCTACTAGTGCATCACGCCAGGTGGCGCATGCGGGCTCTGCAGTGGGACCTGAAGTTTCAGTGGGCCCAGCATCACGGCAACCTGTCCGACCATGTCTTGATCTCGGAGGGCACTGCACAGCAGTTGCAGTGGTGGCTCACGGACCGCGATTGGGTCACGGGCAAGAGCCTCTCCCTACCCCTACCGGAGCATGTCGTAGTGACGGATGCGTCCCTCCTGGGATGGGGTGGCCATATGGGAGAGGCGGAGATCAGAGGCCTCTGGTCTCCGGCGGAGTCTCGCCTCCACATCAACTTGTTGGAGCTGAGAGCGATCCGACTTGCACTGAAAGCCTTCCTTCCCTCTGTCCGGGGAAGTGTCGTGCAGGTGTTCACGGACAACACCACCGCCATGTGGTATTGCAACAAACAGGGCGGGGTGGGGTCGTGGACCCTTTGTCAGGAGGCTCTGCGCCTCTGGACATGGCTGGAACACCAGGGCATCACCCTGGTGGTTCAACATCTGGCGGGCTCTCTGAACGCCAGAGCGGACGAACTCAGCCGCCGGTGCAGGATGGATCACGAATGGCGTCTGAACTCTGAGGTGGCGCAAGGTCTCTTTCAGCAGTGGGGAGAGCCTTGGTTAGATCTATTTGCCACCGACGAGAACGCGCAATGTCAGCAGTTCTGCGCGTTGGAATTTCCAAGGCGGCACTCGCTTGGCAACGCTTTTCGTCGCGAGTGGAGTTGCGGTCTGTTGTACGCCTTTCCGCCTATACCACTTCTGCCCAGAGTGCTGAAGAAGATCAAGCGCGACCGGGCCCAAGTCATCTTGGTGGCTCCGGATTGGGCACGAAGGTACTGGTATCCCGAGCTACTCAGTATGTTGACCGATCCTCCGATACGTCTGCCCCTTCGGGAGGATCTTCTGTCGCAGCAGCAGGGGACGGTCCTCCACCCGAACCTGTCCAGCCTCCACCTCCATGCGTGGAGATTGAGCGGCGGCAGTTAATGCCATTTGACTTGCCTCCTGAAGTCTGTGATATCATTCTGGCAGCCAGGCGTCCCTCCACAAAGACGGTATACGCCTGCCGGTGGAACAAATTTGTGGCATGGTGCACAGCAAAGGCTGTGGATCCCCTTTCCGCCCCTCTTTCTGAGGTTCTCCTCTTTCTTCTTTCTTTGGCCTGGAAGGGCTCTGCCCTGGGCACCTTGAAAGGTTATCTTGCTGCTCTCTCTGCCTTCTTACGGCTTCCAGATCAGCCCTCTCTTTTCAAGTCCCCTGTAGTGTCACGCTTTCTTAAAGGCATTACTCACACGTACCCTCCTGTCCCTTTCGTAATGCCTCAGTGGGACTTGAATCTTGTCTTGACATTCCTGATGTGCGCTCCCTTTGAGCCTCTTCACAATTCTTTCAGATGAACAAGTTACTTACCTTCGGTAACGATGTATCTGTAAGAAACATTAGTTAGTTAGATTCCTCACCGACCCACCCATCCTCCCCGTTCTGCGTACTGACATCTAGGGTTAAGGCTATCCCTTTCAGGGCCCTAGAATTTTTTGGCACCAGTGTCGGTATCTTGCATGGCTCTGCGTTCCTGGCGCGGAAGGCTATGTACAAGAACTGACGTCAGCGCGCGAGGGCGGCGTCTAAGTACTCCGACGTCATTCCGACGCCGACGACGGACGCGGAGCTGCAGACGACGCCTAGCGACGCGCAAGGGGTATTGCTGCCGAAAAATCTTCCGGATCCAGTCTGACGCCTGGGGTTATTCTAATGTGAGGAATCTAACTAACGAATGTTTCTTACAGATACATCGTTACCGAAGGTAAGTAACTTGTTCTTCAGGAATCTAGCATATTTGTTAAAACACGACAGAATGTAAAGACGTGTAAAAGAAATGTACACATTCTGAAGTGTGATGGAAGCAAAGATTTACATTTTAATAGGATCAAAACAAATCAAGACACCACCTGGTGATGCACAAATGATAAGTATTCCCTGAAACCCATTTTCCACACATTATCATTTGTGTGAAATCTAGTTTTATCAGTAAAATTATATGTCGGTGAAAATTTAGTGGCCATCTCAGTAGAAAATGTGCTTTCTGTAAATGGCAGTGCCCTACCACACAATGCTTCAGTTGCTTTAAAAAGTTGCCTGTCTTATGTCTAGTAAAGCGAGGTGGGTCACAAATGTTTGTTCTGAAAAGTAGGTTGTGGTTGATTGTTATTTTCTTTCATTTTCAAGCAATATATGTTTAGTATCAGACTACAATCAACAGTAGTGACAAAGCAAATTACCTTTGTAATTACTATTGTACATCAATAAAAATCATTCCTTTTCTACTGTTTTTCATAGATGCCAATTGTTTGTTAAACCAGTGGGAATTTTAGAAGGCCAGTACTGTCATTCTACTACCTACATCACATGGAAGGAAGAGCTCCACAGGAGCAATGAAGTGAGATGTTTGTTGCAGTGCCCAGCATCGGAAGCCAACTTTTTACCTTTAATAGTGAACTGCACAGCTGTACCCGATGACATCGACTTTATTGCTAGTCATGGAGAAAAAGACTGGGATCCTGCATACATCCTTCATCTATACCCACCACTCACAGTCAGGAATTTCCTGCCTTACTCGCTTAGATTTTTACTTGAGGTATGTACCTTTTCGGACATCCTTTATCCTTCTTGTCGCTGTGGTACACACATTGCACTTACTTGGCAGAGCTCACTAAACTGCGCAATTTTTATTTTATTAAAACCAAGCTCAGTACAACTTAAATGAAATATTTTCCTTCTAAAGTTGAAACGCAGGTTTGTCAAGGTTTGACATCTTGAATTGCATTCAATTATCTGATATGGGCGACCCTTTATTATGGTGGGAGCTTTGGTAGACATTAACACTAAAATTGAGCATTCCCAATGGGCGAAACTATGATTTCACTTAGTATTTATTTTATTTTGTAAAAATATGGCTACACCCTTCAAATGCCAAGTCTGTGAATTATTCCCACATTTATTGCACTACAACAATCAATTGCTTACATTTGAATGAGATTCGGAAAGATGAATGGTCTTGAAAATGTCTGCACTCTAGGAAAAGTCCTAGTCATGCACTTGTTAGGAAGAAGTTTTAAAGAGTAAATGGGGGAACAAAGAAAGACTGGGAAAATGGCTCACCTCTGAGTGAAAAGTAGTATCATATTGCAGAATAATAACAAAGCTGAGGTGCCACCTTTATTTTGCCACTGAACCACATCTACATTGGTTTAGCATCAAAACCATCCTGTCCATCTGGTCCTTGAATGCAGTTAATACGGTAGAACTATTATAGGAGCAAAGAATATGTAAGAATAGTATGTAAGTATCCGCTAGTCTAACGAGCAAGAAGTCCAAAGAGAGAAATCAAGATTTGTTTACACTTGATAAGTCAATTCAAAACTGTAAATCAATTTAGAACTGATTTAGCTCCAACATATGTCACACAAGCTTACCAAAAATCATTAAATTAAAGGAAAATATGATAATGGAATTATCGCATTCTATAACTAAAAACGAAAATTAATGAGATTTTGATTGTAATTGCTCTGATCACATTTAGGTATGTTAATGAATAAATGGAGTAAGTACCTGGAGGACAATCTTATGGGATTCTGCCAGGAAAAGTGGTTGAAAAATCAGTTGGTCTTTCATGCCTGGGACTTGTTGTGTGTATCTAAATAGGGTGATGTATGTGACTGGGACCACACTGTTACATTTGAGCATTTAGCTGAAGAATTTCAACTGCACAACGCACAGTTATATAAATATCTTCAAATCCGTCATTCTCTAGCTTCTTATAGAAAGGACCGGCCAGAAGTGCCTGAATACAAACCACTGGAGTCCAAATTATGCTAGGCTCATTAGGACACAAAGGAATATCGAGGCTATAAAGATTCCTCATCCTCAATAGCTTAGACCCCTTACAGGGCACAAGATTGGCCTGGGAATGTGACATTAGGGAACCAAATGACGAGAGGCTAAGATGGCAGTGCGTACACACTCCATTCCATCTGATCTTTGACTGAATTCATCTCACCGATTCAACTTTACGTACCCCAATGCTATATGCTCTGTGAAATGTCTATCTTGGTATGTCTCATTATGCTAGAAACAAAACGCAAAAGTGACCATTACGAAGTAGTGCATGTTAGCTCATCTATAGCTTTCAGGGAGTAGACTAGGAGCAAGAAAAGCTTCTGCGCAATATAGCAAATACTTGTCATCAAAAAGACAATTTAACCCCTTCGGTGCCACGCCCTTTCCCCCACGCGGGTGGGGTTCATGACGAGATAGTCTCGTCATGGGCACAGCGCGACCGTGCTCCATGACGAGACTATCTCGTCATGGGCACAGAAGAGGTTAAATAATAACTTTAGGTACCACTGAGACCTTCAAACATTTGAAGTCCACACAAAGCAAACTTTAACTATAGAGGCCTCCTAGTACATATTGAAAAGTATCCTGATTTGGTTAGTGTACAAGGAGGGCCAGCCTGAAACATCACTGTTTTGTCGGCTGTTTTTCTGATCATTTGAGACTCATAGTAAGTATTGCAGCTGTCTGCTGATAATGCGTGGCAGCCTGAAACAACAATGCGGAATCAAGAAATAGATATTCATAGAATGTTTAGGTGCTTACGAGAGAGCCCTCACCTGTTCAAGTCCCAGCACAATTCTTGATGTGAATAAACTGAAGCAGTTCATGTGTCCTGTGTACCCCAGGAACAGCTCAGGAACTCAAAGGACGAGTAACACAAGCACAGTTGGTGGTTTGAGTTCCATCCATTTTCCACTTCTGCTACTAGACTTAAGTTCGGGCTGAACTGTTCCCATGAGGCACAGGATCAAGATTTGCATATAGCTGGGTCTGAACTGAGGTGGCGAAGTGAGCTGAAGAATGATGATGGATTCAACACAGATCTGTGACTGGGGGTGAGTGTCTGAAAAGTTTCAGCCCTCCGTCCATCATCTCCTTGTGTTTGCTTTGTTCGTCGTAAGTTGGCAGGGTATGCCCAGACGTGGGTCTCTTGCTCTCTTTACCACTGGATTCAAGCTAGCCTGGCTGATGAAGGGTGTTACCCAGAAACCGGTCCCAGGATGCTTGTTTTCGATTCAGGGAAGACCTGGCTTGGCAGTTCGGGCTGGACTGTTCCTATGAGGCACAGGGTCAAGACTGATTTGCATATAGCTGGGTCTGAACTGAGGTGGTGAAGTGAGCTAAAGAATGATGATGGATTCAACCCAGATCTGTGACTGGGGGTGAGTGTCTGAAAAGTTTCAGCGCTCTGTCCATCATCTCCTTGTGTTTCCCTACTAGACTTAAGGGCATAAAAAGATGGAGCTACAAATAACAAATACGCACACAGTTAGGATAAATGTGCTTGTAAGGAATCTGTAGAATCTGAAAGAGACCATTAGTTATAGATTCCTTACCTTAGAATGACCCCCAGGCATCAGACTGGATCCAGAGAATTTTTTCTGTAGCAGTACCACTGCGTGTCAGTAGGTGGAGTCGATCGACTCCGCGCCCATTGTCGTCAACTTTTTTCGACTTTTGTCGATGTCTTTTTTGAGTCTATCGACTCCTGGTAGCACAATGGATGTCCCATCGTCGGACCCGCTTCAAGCCTTGTGACTCCTGTCACAAATTGATGTCCGTCACGGATCCGCACCTCGTGTGCCTCTGTTGCCTGGAGTGCGACCATGACTGGAAATCGTGCTCCGACTGCCAGGCCATGAATCCAAAATCTTTGTGGGAGTGGTCCTGAAAGCTTTTGGAGGCCCGGCAATCCGCTCCGCGTTGTTCGAAGTCCCGGTCAAGAGGAAGGTCTCAGGACTGGTATCGGAGCCACCACCACTCGTCATTGAAGTCTTCACACTCCTCGGGTAAGTCGAAGCACCGTCGCTCTTCGCCTTCTCCCCGTACGACGTGGCGCGGGACCCCACGGAGCGCCGTCACTCTCCTGCTCCGACGTTCGGAGCCTGCTTCTGGGATGGCTCAGCGCTTCCCTCCCTTTCCCAGAGCCAGATCGTCCCCTGCCCACCTTCGAGCTTTTTACGAAGCGCTTCACAGCATATTTGGGCAGCCCGACTCTGCCGGTGTGCCTTCGTGCTCCGTGGACTTGGCTGGGGGCCCTGGGCATTCGAAGCCAGTGGCTCCAGCTCCGGCGCCTGAGGGCTCCCGAGGATCCAGGCCTGGATCCGGATCGACGCCGGTCGACCACATGTTAGCTGATTCCAGCGACAATGCCCCCGGCGCCGGTTGTGCCCCCAGCCGCGCTGACCCCAGCCTCACCCCTGAGTTCGATAGGGTGCCAGACCGATATCAGCACCGGCACCGTAAAGTACATTTGTACCGCTGTTTTTTTCCTGGGGCTCCCTACCGCCCTGAGTAGCAACCAGAGGAAGGTGAGGAGGATTGGGAGGGGTCTGTAGACCCTTTGGCTGACCAGCTTGAAGAGCCAGACTGGTGAGAGGATTGGATACCTCCCCAGACCTTGGCATGCTGTGCCCCCCAACTGTGGCTACGGAGGAGGGAGCTTTGTACGCAGTGGTGTTGTGTAGGGCGGCTGAAGCCTTGGCCCTGGAGCTTCCTACGGTGGCATTCAGGACTAACCTCCTGACAGAAGTACTTCAACCAGCAGCAGCCTCTTTGGAGCCCCTGCTGCCTTTTAAAGAAGCCCTCACCGACATCCTTCTGGGCACTTGCTCCAAGACCAGCACAGGGGCTCCTGTGGTGTAGGATTATTGCCCAATGCCACCGCCCAGCCCGGGGGCGACCCAGTTTTCCTCTCCCAACACCCAACCCCCGAGAGCTTGGTGGTCCAAGCCTCTAAGGGCACATTCCCTACTGCTCCCCAGATAGGGAATCCAAGAAGCTGGACCACCTTGGGAAGAAGATGTTTTCTTCTGCCAGTTTACCGCTGCGGTCGGTGAACACCGCTTGCCTCTTGGGCTGTTATACCCATCGGGTGTGAGATACGGTTTCTCACATGCTGAGTGCCCAGAGGAGGCCCGGGCCGTTCTTACCCATGCAGTGGTGGAGGGTAGAGACGCAGCTAAGTTCACCATATGCTGTGGGCTGGATACTGCTGACTCTCCAGGCAGAACGGTTTCCACGTCAGTAGCCTGGATGATGATGTCTGGTTTCTCGGGGTATGTCCAATCCACCCTTCTGGACATGCCCTTTGATGGCTGTCGCCTGTTTGATGGCAAGGCGGACTCAGCGCTTCAAGGATTCTAGGGCTACGGCCAGAACCTTAGGCCTCGTGGCAACCTCTTGCCCCGCGCAGTCTGCCTTTAGTCCCTTTGGTGGCTACGGAAGGTGTGCCCCACCACGTCCCACCCAATTTAGCCACAGGGCCTCGCAAGCTACCCAGCCTATGTGTGGCCGAGGATGTGGGACCCAGCAACATGGGTCTGGGGGCTAGCAAACCCTCCTAGTCTGATCTTTCATGGCCACCAGAGGCCAGTGGGCAGCAGGATTTGCCATCACCTCCCCCACTGGCAAAACATCACGTCGGACCAGTGGGTTTTGCAGATAGTCAGAAGGTGCTACCCCCTCCCCTTCGAGACTACACCTCCCTCCATGTAATCATCTTTCCTTTGCATGTAGGAGGATCACATGGCCCTTCTCCACCAGGAAGTTGCAGCTCTCTTGGCCAAGGGAGCTGTTGAAAGGGTCCCTGTGCCAGAAGTAGGCCATGGTTGCTCTTCCTACTTTCTGGTACCCAAGAAGGACCAAGGCATACGTCCTATCTTAGACCTCAGGGCCCTCAACCGCTTCCTCCAGAAGGAGAAGGCCAAAATGCTTACGTTGGCTCAGGTCCTGTCTGGCCTTGATCCCGGAGACTGGATGGTAGCATTGGACTTGCAGGACGCCTATTTCCACATCCCCGTCCTGCCGGCCCACAGTCATTGCCTACGGTTCACGGTAGGCCACGAGCATTTTCAGTTTACCGTGCTCCCCTTTGCCGTTACCAGCACCCCTCTGGAGTTCACGAAAGTGATGACGGTGGTAGTAGCTCATCTGCGCAGATCAGGGGTTCCAGTCTTCCCCTATCTCGACGACTGGCTGTTGAAGGCTGTCATCTCCCACCTCCAGACTAGGGCGGACCTCCTGCACTCGCTGGGGTCACTATCAACGAGCCAAAGTCACACCTGATTCCCTCTCAGAAGCTCCTTCTCATCTGAGCATAAGACGTAGTTTCTGGCTTATCCTCCCAAGCAGCAAGTCCAGGATATTCGGGCTATGATACCGATGTTTCAGCCTCTTTCCCGGATTTCAGTGAGAATGACCCTGAGGCTGCTGGGCCTCATGGCCTCTTGCATCCTGCTGGTGGATCATGCCAGATGACATATGTGGGTTCTGCAGTGGGATCTGAAGTTCCAGTGAGCTCCGCATCAGGGAATCTTTCCGATGTCGTCCAGATCTCGGAGGGGACTGCACGTGAGTTGCAGTGGTGGCTCATGAACTAGGATTGGGTCAGCGGCAGATCCCTCTCCCTTCCCCAGCGAGAGCTCACAGTAGTGATGGATGCTTCACTCCTGGGTAGGGTCGGCCACCTGGGAGAGGAGGAGATCAGGGGTCTCTGGTTTCCGGCAGAGTCTCCTTATCAACCTTTTGGAGCTCCAGGCAATCTGTCTTGCACTGAAGGCATTTCTTCCTTCTGTCAAAGGATGAGTAGTACAGGTGTTCACAGACAACACCACCAACACAACCACCATGTGGTACTGCAACAAAAAGGGTGGGGTGGGGTCGTGGGCCCTATGTCAAGAGGCTCTTCGCCTTTGGACATGGCTGGAACATCAGGGCATATCCCTGGTGGTTCAACACCTGGCAGGTTCCCTGAACGCCAGGGCGTATGAACTCAGCCGCCGTTGCATGATGGATCATGAATGGCGTCTTAACTCTCAGGTGGTGCAAAGTCTCTCTCAGCAGTGGGGAGAGCCTTGGTTAGATCTGTTTGCCAACAAAGAGAACGCGCAATGTCAGCAGTTCTGCGTGTTGGAGTTTCCAAGGCGGCACTTGCTCGGCGACGCTTTTTGTCGTGAGTGGAATTGCACCCTCCTGTGCACCTTTCCACCCGTACCACTTCTGCCCAGAGTGCTGAAGAAGATCAAGCGCAACCTGGCCCAAGTACATTTTGTGGCTCCGGACTGGGCATCAAGAGTCTGGTACCATAAGCTCTTGAGCATGGCCATCGATCCTTCGATCAGACTGCCTCTTCGGGAGGATCTTCTGTTGCAGCAGCAAGGGACGGTCCTCCACCCGAACCTGTCCAGCTTCCACCTCCTTACGTGGAGATTGATTGGCAACAGTTGACCTCTTTCGACCATCCTCCCGAAGTCTGTAACGTTATCGGCAACCAGGCGTCCCTCCACTAAAACGGCTTACGCCTGTAGATGGAACAAATTTGTGGCATTGTGCACAGCAAAGAAAGTGGATCCCCTTTCTGCCCCCCTTTCAGGGGTTCTCCTCTTTTTTCTCTCTTTGGCCCAGCAGGGCTCTGCTCTGGGCACTCTTACAGCTACCTTTTGGCCATTTCTGCCTTTCTTCGCCTTCCTAATCAGCCTTCTCTTTTCAAGTCCCCGATTGTCAATAGATTTCTAAAGGGCATTACTCATCTATTTCCTCCTTCTCCTTTCATAATCTCCCAGTGGTACTTGATTTGTGTCCTTACGTTCCTTATGTGTGCTCCCTTCGAGCAACTACATATTTGTCTTCTTCATCTTCTTACCTTGAAGACCGCTTTCCTGCCTGCCATCTCCTCTGCTTGCATGGTGAGTGAGCTTCAAGCTCTTTCTTTCAAGCCTCCTTTTCTTGCAATTCATCCAGACAAAGTGGTCCTTCGCACTAGGCCCTCTTTTCTGACCAAAGTGGTTGCCTCTTTCCACATAGGTCAGACCATCACATTGCCCACCTTCTTCCCGCCTCCGCACCCTTCCATAGAGGAGGAGAGACTCCACCGTCTGGACCCAAAACGTGCGCTGTCATTCTACCTTGACCGCACTAAAGATTTCCGGGTGGACGATCAACTCTTCGTGGGTTATATGGGCGCCAAGAAATGTCGGGCCGTGCAAAAATGTACCATCTCTCGATGGGTTGTCCTATGCATTAAAATCTGCTATGCTTGGGTGAAAAGGGAATCTCCAGTAGGACTGCACGTCCACTCTACCAGGGCGACGGCAGCCTCTACTGCTTTGGGACGTGGAGTCCCGCTGATTGACATCTGCTAGGCAGCCACATGGGCATCCCTGCACACATTTACAAAACATTACTGCCTGGATAGCCAAGTTCGGAGAGACGGCATTTTTGCTCGTTCTGTTCTCTAGGGCTTTCTGGTGTGAACTTGGTTCGCAGACCTACCTCCGGGGTTAGTATGGCTGGGGTATCTTTTCTAAGGTAAGGAATCTATAACTGATGGTCTCTTTCAGATGAACAAGTTACTTACCATCGGTAACAATGTATCTGTAAGAGACATACATATAGATTCCTTACCGCCCCACCCATCCTCCCTGTTCTTCGAACTGTCTTCTACGGATACGGACTCCCTTCCAGGGCCCTAGTTTTGTGCACCAGTGGTCAGTGTCTTGTATGGCTCTGCGCTTCTGGCGTGGAAAGTTGTGTCAGAACAGACGTCAGCGTGCAGGGGTGGCCTCTAAGTAGACACCGCAATGTCATCCTGACGACCACAACGACGGAGGCGGAGTCGACCGGCGCCACCTACCGACGCACAGGGATACTACTACAGAAAGAATTCTCCGGATCCAGTCTGATGCCTGGGGGTAATTCTAAGGTAAGGAATCTATAACTAATGTATGTCTCTTACAGATACATCGTTACTGAAGTTAGGAAACTTGTTCATTCATCACACACATCAGAACCAAGATTATTGAAGATAATGTCTGCAGATTTTTTGCTTGAACACTCGTAAAGCAATCTGTATAAAAGGAGAGGTTTATGAATATCAACCCACCTTAATCCACAAATAATCTCAACACTTCTCTAACAAACTGAGATTGCATACAGCTTGCCATTTCCAGGCTTTAATGCTTTGAAGAGGATTGACTTCATAAGGCTTGTTAGGAAGAATTCTGTTATGGAGCTCTCTGGATCTAGAAGCCAACTTCTGAATTTGAGAAGTTGTCATTTCTAGTGTGATGTGATAAGACTTATCTTTAAAGGCACCTACAGGGAAGAGGGATATTTGAAGGCAGGGGTGTATAGTTTGCAATCATTGTAGTCTATACAGCTGCTTCTTTATTGCTCCAGTCTACTTTGCTGATGCAGCTTTCATTGAAGAGACAAGTAGTTGCTCAGGCAGTGGTCTCAGTGGTAAATTTTCAGGAGTCTGGTGCATGTGGTGCTAAGTTTGTTTACTTAATGCAAGGCAAACACGTATTTGGTTAGGCTCTTCATGGCACAGATACTGTCTAGAATCTCCCTGGATATGATGTTGTGGCCTCCTGCCTGTGACTGAGAGGTTGTTCAAGTTGGCACACCATCTGAACCTGCTTCATCACATTATATAAGGATAGCTGATGTCATTCCAAAGATGGCTCTGTCATTCTAGGCTTTCTCATTGACGAATCACTGATGTCATTCATCTTGCAGTTCAAATTGAAGTGAGCATGGATCCCCATCAGATATGGAAGGTCGTCCACCTGTAAAGGGCTCTGTGGTGAAGAGGAGCAGTGAGAGATGCTCAGTGAGGCCAATAAACTGGACTACCTACCTCAGTGCAGGGGAATCAACCTCCAATGATTATATTATGATCAGGTTGATTGGAAGGGCCAGTGAACCCCACAAAAGTCTATGTGATAGACTGATATGGTCTGCAACCCTAAGTTATCTGACACTTCTGCCCTTTTGAGACAAATGAGGTCATGCAGTCAGTCTTCCTTCCCTAGAAAGGACTTTTAATCAACCACTTCCAGCACTGTTTATTCCTAGTTTACATGCTTTGGGAGAGAGAAACACAATGTGTGGTTGCTGTGATTATGCTGCATTAGATTGCTCTAGAGCTTCCCATAGCAGCTGGATAAATGCTTTGGGATTTCGCAGGCTAGAGTAAAAATATCACCTTTGTGATACAAAACATTTGGAATATAGCTCAATAAACTTGTCACTGAAAAAACGTCTATTTTTCTCAACTAACGGAGTCTTATGCAGATATATTAGGTATCCTGAGGTCTCTGCATTGTAGGATACACTGAAGCAGTCTACGGTGACTGTGGATTGATACCTCCTTCTGTCTGCAAAGATGGCAGAGTGAGCATTCCCTAACATGCAGAGGCCACCCTTCACCCAACCGTTCATTAAAGGATTTGTGTCTGCTTCACTTGGGAATGCAACTACTCTCCTCAGGAAGTTAACGAGATAAACTTGTTTGTTTCTCTTTTTATTTTAAGTGACAAAACATGCAAACAGAGTCAACACAATAACAGCTGTATAAGTGTTAAACCTAATTAAAATAACCCACACAGAATTAATTAAGGATAATTCAACTTGTAAGAAACTTAGGAATAAAAGGAAATATGTTATTGCTCTTTCCTATGTAGGTTAAAAGGAGTTCATATGGGTCTGAGAGGACAGCAGAGTTGCTTTTTCTCACAGTCATATTGATGAAAACCACTGGACTAGATCCTTAATAGTCATACAACTGCAAGAAATCTTCACTTCTTTGGTGAAATATGTTGAAGTGGCCTGTCATTTTCTGAAAAAGCCTTATTACATTTGCACATAACCAGGGGTCAAATGTCAATTGCAGTACATTGGTATATTTCCAATTTCTAAGACCATTTACTTTAGCCACAATAAGACCCAGTTACAAACACAGCTTTTGACCAGAATTCGGTGTGATTATATAAATGATATCTTTGCTAATGTAAAATTCACACATTCTGTAGAAGAACACATTTTGCATGTGCCAGACAGGATTAGAAAAATGTCAGCACTTCCCATCACTGGCACTAGGTGGCAGTCAACTGAGTTGCAGGATGGTGTGTTGGTGCTCTCAAGAAAGTAACGTATCAATAGTATAAATAGTGCTTGAGCACTGCTGATGCCAGGTCCCCAACCGATGTTTGAAACAGAATTTTTTCCCATTCTCTTGCAAGTCAATTTTTGTCAATCTTCTCACATGATTTCGAGGCATGTCATCTGTATAATTTACCTTCACCTGCTGCTACTCTGAGTTGGTTAATATGCCCACCAAGGAATGTCTCTGGTGCCTGGGGTCCACTCACAAGGGAAAGTTGCATGACCTCTGAGCATTACCGCACTCCAAGGCCTTCTGGGAGATAGAAGTTCAGATTGTGATTGCTACCATGTGATCTAGTTCTCCTTCTACAAGAAGTACTCGCTCTCGCTGTTGATCTCAGTGTGCCAGTGCTGAGACACTATATAAATGATATGGAGTATAGCAGGTCCCTATTTTGACATGGCCAGAAATGAAAATGCTCAAAAGAGAATACTTCATTGTTCTCAGAACTGATCCCCTGATTCAAATTTACGATATTAAGTCATTAAGCTGAGGAGGTTCATTCCTTCAAGGCGTCAGGTCTTGCAGTTTTCTAGAAGGCAGCTTCTGATGTGCTGACCAAATTTGTCCCCATTCAAATGCCTCAATTTTTGTTAACATTGTATCTGCATCGGCAGCTTCATCCCCAGGTCCGGCAGTTGTGTTGTTTGGTTAGGTCCAACAAAGGTGTATGTGGTCTTTTCTCCTTTTGACATCATCCTAACCCTTTCCATTGTGATTGTGCATACCCATATCAGTATAGATTATTAGAACGGCAAAGGCAGCATTTCATTCCACCAACTAATTTGAGGAAGTGGTCTTTAAAAGCAGTGGGGTTTATGATTAAGAGGGGGAACTCCAAAGCTATCCAGATGCCTCTAAAAACTTGGCATACAGAGGAGGATGACAGGGAAGTGGACAATCATCTGCAATCTCTTGATTCCAATATTCACCATTTTATGGACCAACATGATCTTAGTATGTTCACTTAAAATAGAGGTTCCATCCCAGAGTTTCCCGTCTCTGCAGAGCAGGTCCAGTTCTTATTTGTAATTAAGAAGAAAGCTGAGATTAGTCATCCAGATAGATATTTTGCTGTCAAAAACGACAGTTTTTATAGAGATTGTGTATGTTAGGCAACCAGCGGAACCTATCCTTTTCAATAATATTTTTCCGGTGAATCAGACACTTTAAATATAGAGTGAATTATAGCCTAATTTTCAGTGTCTAGGGGGCTGTATAAAGGATGGAACATCCTCACCAGATCCTCATTATATTTCTTTGCACCCCCTCTCAAGAGAGTACTATGAAACAAACACATAGTGATAGATCCCTTACCTTAGAATTACCCCCAGGCGTCAGACTGGATCTGGAACGTTTTCGTCAGCAGTACCCTGGGCATCGGAAGGAGGTGTTGTGCGGCACCGCGTCCGTCGTTAGCGTTTTGGTCGCCGAGATGACGTCGCGGCAGCTACTTAGACGCCGCCTTTGCGCGCTGAGGTCAGTTCTTTCTTTTTCCGCATCTGCAAGCGCAGGTCTGGAGCGAGTAGTACCTCAAGTCATTTTTTGACTGTTTATGAGGCTTTTTGTCTCGATTTTTTTTCGAGTTGATCGACTCCTGGTGTCGTAGAGATGCCCGGTTTCAAGTCTTGCAGTAAATGTCATCGGATGATGTCGGTGACGGACCCGCCCCGCTGTGTCTCTACTGCCTGGGGCGCGACCACGACCCCAAGTCGTGCCCCAACTGCCGGGCCATGACGCCGAAGTCTTTGCGGGATCGGTCCCGAAAGTTGCTGGAGGTTCGGCAGTCGGCTCCGTGCCGCTCAAGGTCCCAGTCCCATGGGAGGTCGAGGGACCCGTCGCGGAGCCATCACCATCGTTCTTCTGGATTGAAGTCGTCGCACTCGGGGTCAGGTAAGACCAAGCACAAGAAGACGAAGAAGCGTCATCGCTCGACGACTTCCCGTTGCGGCTGAGGGTGCGGGTGGTGCCTCCCCTGTGGCTCCGGTGGAGCCTACGGTGTCGCCATCAGCCTACCCGCCCTCCCCGGGTCCATCGGCGACTTCGGCCCAGCTGCAGGACTTTCTGTCAGCCATGGCCTGCCTCTTTGGGCCGTTGGGCCCCGCCGGTGCGCCTTCGTGACCAGCGGACCCAACTTGGGGTCCTCGCCCTTCACTGTCGACGGCTCCGGCATCACTGTCTGCTTCGGCCCCGTTGCCACAGGGCCCCCAAGGATCCAGGCTTGGATCCCAGTCAATGCCGGTTGACCTCGTTACACCTCCACCGATGTCGAGCCCACCGGCACCCCATCCAACGTCACCCATGGCACCGGACGAAGCCGTCCCCGGTTTCAGCAACCGACATGGACACGGAGCCGGAACGGCATCGCTCGACGCTGATTCCGACGCCGATGGTGCCTTTCTACCTCTATGTCAGGCCTCCTTATTTTTGTCCTGTACATCAGCTTGAGGAGGAAGGGGAGGACTGGGAGTGGTCTGAGGACCCTCTCACAGCTCTGTGTGAGTATGACCCGGACTGGGTAGAGGAACTGGGGGTTGCCAGTGGTCTCAACACCCCCTCTGACCTTGGCATGCTCACTCTTCCTACCGTGGCTACAGAGGAGGGTGCAAGTTATGCAGTGGTGTTGCATAGGGCGGCGGAGACCCTCAACGTCCAACACCCTACTGTGGCCGTCAGGACTAACCTCCTTACAGAAGTGCTTCAACCGGCGGCTACCTCTAAGGAGCCACAACCGCCTTTTATTGATGCACTTTCTGACGTTCGTTTGGGCACCTGGTCAAGGCCCAACACAGGGGCTCCTGTGGACAGGAACGTGGCCCGACACCATAGCCCAGCCCACCCCAGAGAGCTTGGTTGTCCAATTCTCAATGTCCCAGAGCACATTTCCTACCGCACCCCCGGATAGGGAATCCAAGAGACTGAAACAATTTGGGAAGAAGATTTTTTTCTTCCGCAGTTCAGGGCTGCGGTCTGTAAACACCGCATGCCTCTTGGGCCGTAACGCCCACTGTTTGGGATACCCATGATTTGCCAATCACCATTATACCCCTATTGCATGCATGTATCGCTTATGTACCATCTATCTGAAGTCCTGCGTTATATTGAACCTGTCAAAGTCTCAAAAGAACTAGCTGAGCCCTAAGTCACCAACTTCGCCCCTCCCTTCCTCTCCGCAATCTGGGCTTGAAACTGCCCATACCCCAATAGTGCAGAGTGCCCGAAGCCCTAGCTTCTAAACTAACTATAAACTCGGGGGGGGGGGGGGGGGCAGAATCCTACCCCACGACCACCCGCCTGCCACAACATACCCCTCATTATGCATTAGAACACAGATACATATAGCGTAAGTCACTCAGCGTGTATTTTATGGTCGGGAGCCAACGATTCTGTTCCTCAGTGGCCATCGATGATACGGCGCACACCGTTACACCTAGCTCACAAGAGCCAGTTCCATGAAGGAGGAGGGGCCCTCCCTCATCTCGGGTTATGGTCCCTCGCCGGCCGCCAACCCTCCAACCACTCCTGCGCTGCTTCAGGACTGTCAAAGAACCGCGTTTTATTGTCCGCCTCTACTCGCAGTTTGGCCGGAAAGCGCATGGAATATCGAATTCCCTTGTCTCTCAGTTGCTTTTTGATGTGCAGGTAGGTTCTTCTCTGTCTCTACACCACTATGGTAAAATCTGGAAAGAAGGATATTTCGCTGTTTTCAAACTTGAGAGGGGGACTCACCCTAGCTGTTTGCAATATATTATCCCGGTCTCTGAAATTCAGCAGTCTCGCTAGAATCGGGCTTGGGGAGCCCCCGTCTTAGGTCTTCCTCCGGGTACTCTGTGCGCCCTTTCAACCGTAAAGAACTTGGAGAGGGTTTTTGGCTGGAGATGGTTCAATATTAGGTGCTCCACAAAGATATCGGCCGCCTGTCTCGCCGCTTTCTCGGGAACTCCAATAATTCGTACATTATTGCAGCACGACCTGCCCTCAAAATCGTCCAGTTGGGCTTTTGTTCGCTTCTGAGCAGCTTGCAGTTCCTTTATCTCCTGCCGCATTTGTTTAGCGACGTCACTCAATTCCGTGGTCACACCTTCCATGGTTTTTACTTTGTCGCTCATTTTCTGGAGGTCGGCCCTAAGCAGCATAATCTCGACTGTTATGGTGTCTATTCTTTGTTCCAACGAGGAGTGTACCCCCACAATGGTCACCATTACATCTTAAAGCGTGGATTCATCTGTATTGGGAGTTTGCGTTACCTTCCCCTCTCCTCGTTTTACCGCATTTCTCTCACCCTGCTTATGCGTTGCATACTTTTCCAACTTAGTTTGATGCGTCATCTGCTGTCCCTTGGTCCGAGACATCGCCACTACGGGCATCGACCCAACAGTGCTCGGTAAGTGGGTCTCTTGACTGATGGTTCTACACCCTGTGCCCGGCTGGCCAGTTGTTCCAAGATGTTGCTTATGGTGCCTCGATCTGCTGCACAACCTCCCGGCGATCGAGAGGAATCCGGGTAGGCACACCCAGCTTTAGCGCCGTGTTGTTCCGCTCCTGAGCTCTCTTACACCCAAATGGACACCAACGCTATTCACTTGCTTGACCACTATATCCCTGTGGTCACAGTGGCGCCCAGTTGCTGCACGCCAAATCCAGCCTGCCGCCCAGCCCACGAGGCCGAGGTCCTCCGCCGATCCATCGAAGGGTCAGGAAGCCCGCTCAGTACTTCTCCACCCAGCCTGCCGCTACCACGCTTGTTTTGCGCCTTAATGGGATCTTCGAGCAGGATCAAACAGCCACTTTGGCACACCCACCAGGGCAGATCCCGGGTCCTCTCTGCACACACCTTGCTTTCGAGGCACCCCAATTCCACCTTACCTCCACCGCCACCAGCCCCTAAAAGAGGAGGCTGGCTCCAGCCCAATGCTGCTCAGGGCCACACCCGATGGATCCCGGCCAGGATCACCTGCGGGCCGATGGGGCAGCGTATTATCGTGCCCCTACGAGACGCAGGCAACACAGGAAGGGGGGGCAGAGATGTCTTCCCAGCAGGTCCCATCAGCTGTCCAGCCTGCGTGCGATCCGTGACAGAGACGGGAGTCACCCCCACTTCCCCAGATTTCAGCCGCCTCTCACGGAAGTCCCTGCCAGCTGGCGCCAAAATTGAGCCCGGGGTTTTCCAGGCCCAGTCTGTCCCTGACTCGTCACCGCTGTTTTCTCGTCCTCCGGGGCTCCGTTCCTCGCTCCACACTAAAATGGATGGTTAAACATAGGCTCCCCTCATAGACTGGGACAATCTCGAATAAATGTGACGGATATTTCGCCGGGCTTAGGCCGCGAAAGGTAGGAGCCTCACTAACGTGTGGCCATTCCAAATGGCCCCCAAGCCATGCCCCCTCACAAAACCATTTTTACTGCAACAAAGTGAATAAATATACTAAAAGTCATACCTTTACAGACCATCAGTCTCGAAATTAGTCATTGAGTGTGTGTAATAATTTCTTGCTTGTGTGTGTACAACAAATGCTGATAAGCCTAACTGCTCGCCCACACTAATACAAAAGATAGTATTAGCTACTTTAGCCTGTGTAAAGCCTCTGGGGATCCACTGCACTGTGTGCACACTGCACCTTACTTTGGTATAGTATATACAGATCCAGCTTCCTACAACCGTCCGAGATGGTCCAAAGAAGGGGTCACTATGCAGTGTTTCCTTTTTTCATGTACAAATGGACAGAGACAGCTTCCCCACTTCCTGATTCCCTGAAGGTGTTGAGAAATGCAGGCTAATTTTTTTATTTTAATGAGACACACTCCCATTAGTGCAGCAGCTGCATTAGCAGTGTTGCAACAATGTGGGGAGCCACTGCACCCCAAAGATGGATGTGCTATTAGCACAAAGGGTGGTGGGGAGAGAATTTCCTTGTAGACATTGGGGTCCAGATCACCCTTGCTGATCAAGGAACAGGTTCCAAGCAACAAAGGGACAAGATGTGGGTATTGTTCCCCTTTTCCCCTTTTTGACACAAAGGGGCAGACAGTCTGCTTTGCGCCTCAGGCACAGGAGTGAGACCCAGGTGGAGGGGGCAGAGGAATATGTATTGTTAGTGCAGCAGGTGCAGTTGCACTGGGGCCCGGGGTCGTGAAGGGCCAACTAAATACCTTTAATGGCTTTTGTACTATCATTCCTTTATTGTATTAGGGCTCAGTGCACCCCTGCTGTGCCAGCATTGCTTATGGCATCGGACCATTGCCCCCAAGAGAAGGAAATATTAAAGCAGAGAAGATTCCTTAGCTTAGGCCTCAGAGAGGTGGCAGAAAAGAGGATGAGGTGGTGGGGGTTAAACAGAGGCAGACGAGACTGCCTGCCTTGCAAGGCAGTAGCTCTCATTAGTAAGGCAGGTGCAAAGACACTGGGACCCAGGAGCGTGAATAGCCCACTGCATCAAAATTATGACTTTTTCTTTACAATAGAGGCTTGGGGGAGAGCGTTAGTGTTGAGGGCACCAAGCTGCAAAGAGGTGGGCAATACGAGGGAGGTCATATTTTCTGAAAGAGACAGAGTCTCTATCATTAGTGTGAAAGGTGCAGTTGCATTGCAGCATAGGGATGTGACGGGCTGTTTTTTGTTTATTTCAGGTTTTTATGTATTTACTCTTTTAAAAATCTCATATTTAGTGTGGATTATGATCTACTGAAAAGGTACCCCTGAAATGATCTCATAAGCCCCACAACCTGCACTTATCCCTGCCCCTCCTGCTCCCCTACGTTGTTCCATAAAGGTTTGGGGTGGGGCCCGACATCAAAACATTTTGGTTATGGGGGCTCAGAGCAAAAAGGTTTGAAGACCTCTGCCTTAGAGGAACCCTTCTCAAAGCAGCATATTTTAGGAGGATAGGAGTATAGAAGGAGGATTGAGGATCTAAGGCCACACAGAGCAAGAAGGATTGCAGAACTGTTCAACCAAAGTAATTTCTCATTCTTTAAAAGCCAGGCAACAGCGCTGGATAAAAGAGTGTGCCAAAGAAAAGTTGCAGCTTTGCAGATTGTATGGCTAGGTACCCTCATTAAAAGCCAGTGCTGATAGCGTGAGTTCATCCACTGGAGAGCCATGTGAAGTACCGCTCATCGTCCTTGGACGGATGGGGAGACAGTTGGACAGATGAAAGGAATATAATTGAAATTAAGTGAAATGTAGTGGCAACGCTGGGCAAAAAGGATAGCTTTACCCAGATAATAACTGTATTCTTGGAAAAGACTGTTAAAGGTGGTGAAGCTGAAAGAGTCTTAAGTTTGCTCACTTGCTATGCCAACATAACTGATACGGGAAAGGTGATTTTCCACATAAAAAACTTTCACAACACAGAACTGAAAGGTTCAAAGGGCTGAGCCCTCGTAAATGAGACAACCAATACCAGATTTCAGTGTACAATGGTGGAGGGGATGGAGGGCAGGGGTCAGTGGAAATATCTATTGCAGACCATTTAAAAAGTGATTTTCTACAGGTAAGGAGGAAAAACCATGTAAGCTGATGTGGTGACAACCTATTTCTTCACTCTACCTACATTTAGACCAGTCACAGAAAGAACAAATGATAGGTTATGTGATATGTCTTCCCATTAACGGACCAGCAGCCAGAAAGCAAATACATACTAGTGGCTAGAATTTAGCGTATGAACAGAACACCCAGCACATCAGAAAGCAAGTTGTATATCGAAAGAGTATTTTTTTTCAAGATCCATGCATGTAAGTTGAACATTGGCAGATGGAGATGAAACACCTGTCTGATATATTGAGACAAAAGATCCTCCCAAAATGGGAGCTCCCTACGGGTACAGGCTGATTTGAAGTAGGGCTGGGTACTATGGTCATCTGGCCCAATAAAGAATATTAAGATCACTTCGGCTTTATTCTGTCTGATGTTCTGAATTGCCCTCTAAATCGGAGAAATCAGAGGAAAACCATAGCGATGGTACAAGGGGTGTCTCAGCAAACACATAAGAGACAATTACCTTGAGCACAATCCCAAACAATTCATGTTAGTCAGTGTAGCAAAAAAAAAGTCTATCTGAGGAGAGCCCCAAAGCCAAGAGGTCTGATCCAGAGTGTCCAGAGTCAACTGTTTGATGGTTGGTCAGCAACAATCTGTTTAGGTCGGCTGTAGTCTGGAGGTGAGAGACGACTGCCTGGGGCGATCCAGTCTTCAACAGCCAGTAGTTGAGAAAGGGAAAGACTGGAACCCCTGATCTGCGCAGATGAGCTGCAACCACCGCCATCACTTTCGTGAACACCCGTGGGGCGCTGGTAAGGCCAAAGGGGAGCACAGTAAACTGAAAGTGCTCGTGGCCTACCATAAACCGCAGGTAACGCCAGTGGGCCGGCACAACGGGAATATGGAAATATGCGTTCTGCAGATCCAACGCTACCATCCAGTCTCCAGGGTCGAGGGCAAACAAGACCTGAGTCAGAGTAAACATCTTGAACTTCTCCTTCCGGAGGAAGCGATTGATGTTCCAGACGTCTAAGATAGGAAGCAGGCGCTTGTCCTTCTTTGGCACCAGAAAGTAGTGGGAATAACAACCACAACCTACTTCTGGCGCAGCAATTCGCTCGATGGCCCCCTTGACAAAGAGCGCCACAACTTCCTGTTGGAGAAGTGCCAAGTGATCCCCTGACATATGGTGGTACTGGGGTGGGTTGGCTGGAGGGGTAGTCTCGAAGGGGAGGGAGTTTTTGTAAAGCCCAACTGTCCGTAGTGATGGTGCGCCAGTGGAGGAGGTGATGGTGAATCCTGTCGCCCATTGGCATTGGATGGGCCTGAAATACCGGACTAGGAAGGTCTGGAGGCAGTGGTGGCCGGGGTGGAGGTGGACTGATGTGCCCGCTGGCCCCCTGAACCGCCTCTGCGGTTCCCACGTCCGCGCTGAGACTGCTGCTGCTGCAGCCTGTGGCTCTGAAGCGAACGTGCTGGGGCGCCCCTTCCGTTACCACGAAAGGAGCGAAAAGCAGAAGGCGGAGGAGGGCGAATGGCTGACAGGCCCAAGTACTTGGCCGTAGCTGTGAGTCCTTAAAACGCTTCAACGCGCTATCTGCCTTGTTGCCAAAAAGGCGAATGCCATCAAAGGGCATGTCCATCTGGGTGTTCTGGACATCCCCCGAGAAGCCAGTAGTCCTCAGCCAGGCATGGCAGCGTAGCGCCACCATCGTTGAAACTGCTCTGCCCTGCGAGTCGGCGGTGTCAAGGCCACATCGTATCGTGAACTTGGCTGCATCTCTCCCCTCAGCAATAGCTTTCGAGAGCACTGTCCGCGTCTCCTCCAGACACTGAGGCAGCACTTGCACCCTTACAAGCATCAGTGGGCGGGACCCGAGGGGTGCGGGGGGGGGTGGCACAGGACCTTATGGGTGAGCAGAAACTCAAACTTCTTTCCTGGAATGTAAATGGTCTACACGATAAACTGAAGAGGGGAATAGTCTTGCAGCATGTAAAAAGGCACGCCCCAGACGTGGTGTTTCAAGAGACACATCTGGTAGGAAACAAATGTAAAGTGTTGGACAGGTATGGTTATCAACTCGTCATGCACTCCAGATTTACCTCGATTTCACGAGGAGTGGGCATAATGAGGCTCAAATCCTTTCCAATGTCCTTGGATCGAACCTGGACGGACGAGTTGGGCAGATATGCGGCGGTATCAGGAAGATGGGAGGGTGGAATATTGACTCTGGTATCGGTCTACGTTCCCCCGGGTCTGCAAGACATGACATTTCGGAATCTTGGAAGTGCAGTGCTAGACTTTCCACTTGGCTTATTGATACTTGGTGGGGAACTCAATTCTGTGGTATTTGGCAGACTAGACCGTTATCCCCAGAGGAACCTGAACCCATCTCAACTGATTCTGTCCTCCTTCTTGGACGCAACGGAACTAGCTGATGTATGGCGAATCTGCCATCCCAGGGATTCCCAGTTTACATTCCACTGCCGGCAGACCAGGTGGGGCAGGTAGCAGAAATCAGACACATGGCGAGGGGCATCTCTGATCACTCTCCAATTTGGATGCATCTAGGTAGGTGTAAGGACAGGTGGGTAGAGTGGCACCCTTAAACCTGTGGCATTTACGTCACCCTAACATAAAGCACAATCTTACTACGTCAATTGAGCATTATTTCCGGGAGAATGAGGGGTCAGTGGGATCCACTCGTACACTCTGGGAGGCCTTTAAGACCATGGTGCGTGGCCAGGCAGTTTCACAAATAGTAGGGGCAAAAAAGGTGAGAAATGCCGCCCTATTACAGCTGGAAGGTGAGATACTAGTACTAGAGGGGGACTTGTTGACATCTGGGGATCCAGAAGTTGTGCATAAACTATGCCTTAAGAAGGAGGAATACAACCGTGTGGTGACGGACAGGGCTAAAGAAATGCAGAGTGATAAACTAGGTAGGGTATATGAGCTGGGGGATAAAGCGAGTAAATTGCTTGCGTGGCTGGACCGCCGTGAGCAGGCCATCCGACTGGTCACGCAAATCACTACAGCTGATGGGGGGGAAGATCACTGATATGCCATTAGTGGCAGATGAGTTTGCGAAACACTATACTCAAGTATACAGATCTCATTCGGTCTATCCAATAAAAGAGTTGAGGGCCTTATTAAAGGATATTCGTCTGCCCGTGTTGTCAGAGGTGGACCGGGACTTCCTTGACAGTACGATAACGCACGATTAAATAGAATGAGCCATCAGAGATCTGCAGTTCGGAAAAGCTATGGGCCCGAATGGACTCCCTATAGAACTCTACAAACTAAAACCTAACAAACTAGCCCCCTATCTGAAGGCGATATATGAGGAAAGCTTGGAGCTTGGTCTACTGCCCCAGGATCAAAGGCTGGCCACAGTTGTGGTTATATATAAAGAAGGTGAACCAAGAGATCAATGCTGCTCATACTGGCTTATTTCGCTCTTGAATACCGAGGTGAAGATCCTGGCCAAGTTGCTGGCCACTCGCTTGATCGGAGTGATCTCCGACTTGGTCCATCCGGAGCAGTCTGGATTCATGCCATCTAGGAATACCTCCCTGAATCTGTGCTGTCGCCATGGGATGCTCGGACGAGTAGACACGCTCCGAGAAGATGCAGTGGTGGTGTCCTTGGATGCCGCCATGGCATTTGATACAATCCAATGGCCCTACCTCTTTGGGGTGCTGGAGAAGATGAGGTTTGGACCTGGGTATATTGAATGGGTGAAGCTCCTGTACTCGAAACCGCTGGCACAAGTGGCCGTGAACAACAAAAAGTCAAATGCCTTCGCCCTTGGGCGAGGGACACCGCAGGGATGTCCTCTGTCTCCGCTACTTTTTGCCTTGGCACTGGAGCCCCTAGCTAGCTGGATTCGTGGGGACCCCATAATGCGAGGCCTGAAATGGTCGGAGGACTGGGAGGATCCCTCTACGCCGACGACATCCTCTTGTATTTGGCATCACCGCGGGCCTCGATCCATAGAGTTCTTGATATCTTTATTGTCTTTGGTAGGTACTCTGGTTATGCAATCAACCGGGCCAAGTCTGTGATTTAGGTGCTTAGGGAGAGGTTCCCGCTCCTGCCCGAGGGGTGTAAGGTGACGGAATCAATCGATGGCTTTAAGTATCTGGGCATCTATATTACGAGGGACCCCAAGCAATATTATGAACGCAACCTTTTGCCCCCGTTGCAACGGCTTCAGAGCGATGTGGAGCACTGGAAGACCCTTCCGCTCTCTCTTCTGGCCAGAGCGGCGCTTTTTAAGATGATGTCTCTTCCTCGCTTTTTATGTTTTGCACAATTCGCCCGCGCTGGTCCCAGCTTCCTACTTCGCTACAATAGAAGGCGAACAGAGAGCACTATTGTGGGCTGAAGGTACACCTCGAATATCTCTTCCCAAACTGGTGCAGAGCTGGGATGGCAGGGGTATAGGGCTCGCGGATATTAAAAGATACTATTGGGGAGCGCACTTGGCGGCAATTAATCAGTGTATCTATCACCTGCATAATGACCCTGGATATTTAATGGATAGGTGGTTGCTGCCTGGAGGGTCCTACGCTAAACCGACCAAACTGAACCTTACAGGGCCAACGGCGCACTCAGTCTAGGTCTCGCATGCGGCCCACAAGAGCCTTGGTTGGGATAAGGTATTTATATTATCTCTCTAGGGATATAACTGCTTCTAAGCCACTAGTTGCTATTGTTGGGTCTGGTGGCTTAGTGGACTATGCGTCCAGTGTTAGGGGCATGTGTTTGCCCTTTTGGTCACAGTTTCATATCTCAGCAATTCAGCATGAGTACCTTTTAGTTAGGTATCATTAAACATCTGTTATTCAACACCAGGATACCCTTGCGTGAACGTGTGCTTTACGAATGCACATGTTATGTATGATGTCTTCAATTTTTTTTTTTTTTTTATAGAGCTTTTGTTATCTTTTCCAATGGGTGATGGACCTCTCTTACTGTTACAGTGCAGTTCTGGTTTAGGTTGAACTCTATATGGCACAGAGGTTTTCCTCCATGGCATTGCCTGCTGTTCCCTATTTCACAAGTATTGAAAAAGCTGTTTGAGTCTGTCTATGTGCGAAAATAGCTTTATATTATGGAGTTATTTGGCAAATTCTCCTACTACCATGGGTAACATTCTTCCCATGCCTTCTATGTCTTTATGACCTTTCTTACTGCGGTCCCTTCTGCAGTGCTTAAGCATCGAGCATACATGGATTTAGATCACCTTAAGGATGCAAGTAGTTTTCTGTTCATCCTCGTTGGTTGGCTTCACTACAGTTCCCTTGCTAACAAGGATAACTATATTCCCATGATTTTTAATGTCTTGTAACTTTACATATATGTGGTTCTTCCACAGGTTTTTTTAAATTGTTAAGTATGTTATTGCTCCCCTACATTATTATGGAGGTCCGGTCTTTTTGTCAAGTTCTAGACCGGTTTTGTCCTAGTTAGAGGCTTTTACTGGTCTCAGTTCTCAGACCCTTCTCCGGGGATGGTATGATTTGGTATTTGTTTCTAAAGTAAGGAATCCGTGGCTAGATGTCTATATCAGTTGAACAAGTAAATTCATTTTGGTCACGCTTTATCTGGGAGAGACAGGATCTAGCCGCAGATTCCTTACACCTCTCCTATACTTCCCGCTCTGCGAACGGAGTCCTCTTTGGTCTTTATAATTCGATTAAGAGACTTCATTTACTGAACTAAAAACTCAGTGTTTATTTGAGACTGAGTCCTCTTTCATCTCAATGTTTAGTTAAGATATCCACATACTGACTTATATTCAGTGCCTTTTTGAAATAAAGGCGTTTTTCATTTTAGCAAGCTGTTTCAACAGTCAGTTTCTACATGTGGCTCCACGTTTTGAGTGGGAAATATTATCATAGAAGAAACTGACTTCAGCGCATCGGCGATGGGATTATAGGGACTCCGCCCATGTTACATCATGTGATGATGTCGATAAGGAGTCATGCGGTGTCCTTTCCCGGTGCATTGACGTGCTGTGGAAAAAAAAAATCTGAATCCAGTCTCGCGCCTGAGGGAGGATTCTAAAGGAAGGAGTCTCCGGCTAGATCCTGTCTCTACTAGATAATGCGCTACTGAAGGTAAGTAACTTGTTCTTTAGGAATATTATTAGAATGTTAATGTTTATATTCAAGATGGATTTTACATCTCTAGGCATATATATTCTTAAATAATTTTGTTTTGTCACTTTTAATTGTGCTTTTTGATATTCCGCCATGTAAATTGTCAAGCACTGATTTGGAATCTTATAGTATGCATTAGAGTTATTAATCTTTGTTAATGTTTGATTCAAGTGTATTCTATGTTTCCTCTGAAAATTCTTTGTATTAACCCACTCCCCTTCAGAGCCCTTGAATACTACCAGTCCCTATGTTGCTGGATGCATTTGGGAACCTGTTGTTTGAACGGAAAAGTGCCACTTATGGAGAGTGTTACAGCAAACAAATGATGGACGGAATGTTGACAATGCAAACATTCTCCCCCAGTCAAAAGAGCTCAGTTAAATCCATCGTTCTTTTGCTCACTACGCCACCCCAGTTTGGACCCAGCCATAAGCAAATCAGTCTTGACCCTGTGCCCCATGGGAGCAGTCCAGACCGAACTGCCAGGCCAGGTCCTCCCTGGACCGGAAACCAGCATCCTGGGAACGGTTTCAGGGTATGTCGCCCTTCAGCCAGGCTATGGAGAGTGGCATGATCAGGTCCTGTCAGTGTAGCATAGTCTTGTGCCACATCATCAGACCTAAGCAGAGTCTCCTCCCTACTGACCCTTTGAGCACAATAACAGCACTGTGGGTTCCCACTCTCTCTCTGGGTAATTTCCAATCAATGAATCTGTAAAGACAGTGTTTCCTTCAGAAGCTTAACAAACAATGGTTGCTTTTTCTTCTGATTTAAGTCAACCAAGAATGCAGAAATTATTTAGAGGTTTCTAGTGCCTTTCATTTGCAAGCCCACAAACATGCTGTATTTTTGTTTATTGTAGGGAACAGCAGAAGCTCATGAACTGGCGGAAGGAAGCGCTGCAGATGTTTACCTTTCTAGACTCAACAAAGAAATTATGGAACTTGTCTTGGTGAAATATCAAGGCAAAAACTGGAATGGTCATTTCAGAGTCCATGATGGACTTCCTGAATTCTTCCTTGTTTGCTTTACATCGACCTCCACTGACATGATGACGGTGGACATATCTGTGCATGCGAGGCGAGCTGGCAGTCGTCTGATTCTGTCTGTCTTCAGTCCCTACTGGATCATTAACAAGACTTCACGTGTACTCCAGTATCGTGCAGAAGATATGCATGTGAAACATCCAGCCGATTACAGAGATGTAATCTTATTCTCCTTTAAGAAAAAGAATATTTTTACCAAAAACAAGGTATGTTTTTGTGAGAGACAGATCCTTTGTGTGTCTTCCAGAGAAGGTACTAAAACCTGCTGTTATATCCCTCTTTATCATTGTGGTGCTTTGTATTTGGTATTTCTTACTGGGTTCCTGTTCAGAACTCAGTTGGTTATGTTTTCATGACATTTCTATTTTTACTAAATTGAATTTGTTCATTGTCCTGTTGATGAATAAAGGTCATTGGGCAGTGTTGAGCCTTCTCTGATAAGGGTCCTGCACAGAAGGTACATTCAAAAGTTAAGTTTCAATATTACATATGGGATTGCATTTGGAATTGCACAACTATATACCAAGGAAATGGAGTTTACCTCTGACAATGGCCTCTAGTTGTGTCCTTTTCAATCCTAAAAAGGCTACCCTTTAAATGTAATATTGTTGTACTTTGACAATTGTGGTAAGATATCAAATTGCAAGAGATGGCTAAAGTACCATGCAATATCACAGTCTCCCTCTTGTTAATCTTAGTTACGTTGTTGTTTCTAAGTGGTACTTCCAATCTTTGAATAAGTCAAGTTGTCCTGGAGCATATCAGCAAAATGCTAATGTTACATACCTCAATATTTGTCTTTAGGTACAGTTATCCATTTCTACAAGTTCTTGGTCAAATGGTTTTTCTTTGGATACAGTTGGAAGTTATGGATGTGTGAAGTGCCCTGCCACCACCATGGAATATCTGGTAAGAGCTTTTCTCTATGGGACATTTCTCTTAATGTTCTTATGTTAACATCTCATAAGTGTGGGATGTTTATTGTAATGTCAAATATTTGTAAACGAACTCAAGGCAGGTCCCTAGGCAACTCAGCTAAAAGTATTGACCTACATTCAACATGTAATACATTATCTGATTAATGTAATTAAAATCTGGAAAGTTTGTTGTATGAAGGCAGGTTGTTCAATAATATTAATTAAATGGTTGCACTAGACCAAAGTCAGAGTTAAGGGTGACCGTGGTTGATTGCTGGCTGTATGCAAGGGCTGGGTCATACTGGTCAGGGGTTACATTCTTAGAAACAGTTCTGGACGTCTATGGGTTGTTGATGGGTTTTTTAGTGTTGAAGGCAGCAGACGGAAGCTGAAGCAGAGCTGAACAGCGACGGGTGGCAGAAGGCTGGGTTCCTGATGCGGTTGTCAATGAAGGTGAGAAAAGATCAGGGTTTCTAGCACGCTGGAGGCCTGAAGGTCTTCAGCGTCTATGGAGTTCACTCTGACATGTATTTAATGACCCCAGGACCTTCGGGATACCACCCAGGGATCTGGACTCAGTCCAATAGATGCAACCAGCAAGGTCTAGGACAGGTCCAGTTAGAACTGGTCAGCTGGGCATTTTGGGAAGGTGAGCTTTTTGCAGCTGCTGTGTCCCCGTAGCTTAACAGGGTGTCAGCTAACTGACCCAGCTATTGGGGGTCTCCTCTGAGGTCACAACAGGAGGTGCAGTCCCTTTTCTGTCGTCCATTGGTCCAAAGGTGTTCTGAAGGGGGGGGGGGGTAATTGGGAGTACTAGATTTTTTCCCAGGGCCAGCCTGTGGATAGGTGAAACCTTTGGCACTCCCTAATAATGGGATAAGCATTTCCAGGGGTGACCATACTCACTTTTGCAGCACTTCCTCTGTATTTTACTGTAAACTATTCCACAATGCCCTTCTCTATCTAAATCAAGCATGGCAGAACCCTTTTCCCCTGTACAAAGCTCACAATGCACACCCAGAGGCATAGCTATGATAGGGGGAAGGCCCATCCTTTTGGTCACTCAAACAACGGTTATCGGGCAGCCCTTCTTCCACTGGGATTCATCCCTGACTTTCTACAGGACAATAAAGGGGACAGGCCCAGATGTGAGCTACATCTGCCTGTGTCAGGATAATCACCCTTTGAAGTTAAATATGTTCCTGTTCACAGTTCACGCGGCCATCCTGTCCTGTCAGGGAGAAAAACATCTCCCCACACCCAAGCCCTTTGCCCACTGTCTCGGAGCAACACACAGTTTACCATAAGGGAGCCATCAACAGGCAGGTGACACTGAGCACTGCCAGAAAGGCACAGTTGGTTCAAGCAGAAAAATTATAACTTTCTAAAATTGCCATTTACAAAACCGTAATCTGAAATCAACTTGACCATTAAGTTGGATTTTAAATTACCATTAAAATTATGTAATCAGGGATGTCTTCAGTGAAGTCAATGACCACTTCATCAGTGATATAATATGTGAGGTCATAAGCAGTGCATTGCAGGGAGCGTAAGTTATAGTTAGCTAAGGTATCTATAACTGCTGAATTTCTATAGTTTTGTGTGTGTAAAATCTTAACCTAACTATAACGTCCCTTTAACCTTTGTTTTTTCCATTGAATTTCTAAACATTTTTAATTACTATTTCCCAACTATAACATTCTTGCAGTCTTTGTTTTTTGGGGGGATTTCACCTTTTTTTTCAGATCTAAATTGTACTACAATTTAACCCATAAGTTCAATTTAGTAATCTACATTTTCACAAGTCTATAAATACATTTTATTCACACATTCATTTTTATATATTTTAAAACTAAAAATTTAAAAATGAAGAACATCATAAATACTTTGTTCGGTAAAACATACCATCAAAGTATACAAAAATACAAAACACACGATTTACAATTAAAATTTGAATAAAAACAATTTAAAAAGAAGCAGCAATCACATATATCTGATAGAGACTTCTAGCTGCAGATTCCTTACTTTTGAATTTCCCAGGCGTGAGGCTGGATCGGGAAACTTTTGCTGAGCAATACCTCTTGCGCGCAAAGTCGGTTGGCTCCATTCGGCTCTGCATGACGCCGTTGGCGTCATCAGCGTGGGTTAGGATGTCGCAGTGCTTATATAGGCGCCACCCAGGTGCACGGACGTCAGTTCCTTTTTTTTTGCGCCGATCAGGGAAGTGCTACCACTCTGCTGCTTTTTGGCAGTTTTTTTGCCCAAGTTTGTTGAAGTTTTTTGGAATCCGACTTCGTGTGCGAGGGATGTCTTTGAGGAAGACAGGTTTCAAGCCCCGCATGATGTCAATCACTGATCCTCACCGCATATGTCTGTGGTGTCTGTAGCGCGACCACAATATGAAGTCATGCTCCGGACTGTCAGTCGATGGATCTGAAGACCTTAAGGGAGTGGGCGATGAAGTTTCTCGCGGCCCAGCAGTAGACACCATCAAGCGCGACTACGAGGATGTCACGGTCCCGATCGAAGAAGAGGAGGTCGATGGTTCGCTCACGGAGCCCTAAGTCCTCTTCCTCCCATTCGGGGTCCTCTGGACACTCTTAGAAGAGGCGTAAGAAGAAGAAGTCCAAGCGTACTTCGTCTTCACCTCAACTGCCGTCCATTGTTGAGAGAGGTAAGGAGCAACGATGATCTAGGCACAGTTCGTCTTCCACCCTTTCTGGGAGCCGGAGCGACTCCCGCTCAAATGAAAGAATGTTACGAGGCCATGCACCACGTATTTGAGCTGAACAATCCTGATGGTGAGCCTGCAGCCCCCGCGGAGTCGGAAGGGGCCACATCGGGTTCTGCACTGCTGGCTCCAGCCACGACACCGATAGGGCCCCAGGGATCGAATCCCAGATCCGGTTTGGCACCAGTCGTGCCAACGTGACCTTCCCCGAAGTCGAACCCGACGTCGGTTCCTGCGACATCGCCGAGGACCATCGGTGGCACAAGCCCCACACTCATCTCCGATGACACGGAGCTGGAACAGCATCGATCGACCCCGATTCTGACGTCGACAGAGCCCAGGTGTTCTATGTTGTCGCCTGAACACTTTGATGATGTGCTAGGCTCAGGAGATGAATGGGAGGGGTCGGGGCACCCTCTTGAAAACCAGGAATTCTCTGATGAGAATTTGGACTTGTATGGGGAACTTAGTGAGGCCAGTGGACTGGATGCTTCTCCAGACACTGGCATGCTCTCTCCTTCATCAGTGGCTACGGAGGAGGGGGCATCCTATGTCATGGTGATAGAGGGCAGCTGAGGTCCTGGGACTAGAGCTGCTCTCAGCGCAGGTCAGGACTAATCTCCTGACCGAGGTGCTTCAACCAGGGGCTTCCACTTCAGAACCCCTTTTGCCCTTTAATGAGGCACTCACGGATGTCCTTCTAGTTACATGGTCCAAACCTAGCACAGGGGCTCCAGTAAATAGGACAATTGCACGCCACCATCGCCCAGCTCCCGGCGACCCAAAATTCCTCGACCAACACCCCACCCCAGAGAGTTTGGTGGTGCAGGCCTCTACGTTCCAAGGCGGGTTTCCTTCCGCCCCACCAGGTAGAGAATCCAAGAGGCTGGATTCATTTGGGAAGAAATTGTTTTCTTCTTCCAGCCTGGCAATGTGGAAGGTGAATACCACATGCTTATTGGGCTGTTTCTCCCATTCCCTTTGGGAGATGATTGCACAAGTGCTGCCACAAGTCCTGGTGGAGGCCCAGGCTGTGCTCTACCAAGCTGTCAAAGATGGGAGTGATGCAGCAAAATTCAGCATACGGTGTGACCTAGATATGACTGATTCGCTAGCCATATCAATTTCAACAACGGTGGCCTTGAGGCGCCACAACCTGGCTTCGTACTACTGGCTTCTTGGGCAATGTCTAAGCCAATTTGATGGACATGCCCTTTGAGGGAACACACCTTTTTGGGGAGAAGGCAGACTCGGCCCTGGTCAGGTTTAAGGACTCTCGGGCTACGGCCAGATCCTTGGGCCTCTCCTTTACTCCTCTTGGCCAGTCTTCCTTTTGCTGCAACGGAAGGGGTCTCCAGCCGCGTCAGCCAGATCCAAGCTACTGTCCTGCACAGACTGTCCAAGTGGTAGTTGGACAAGGACGCAGAGCATTCCGATCTCAGAATGCAGACCAGAAGTCGTCGGCCACACTGCCCCCAGCAGCCACAGCCTCCAAGCAATCCTAGGTTAATTCTGCAGGACCACACTACTCCGGTTGGTGGGAGAATTTGTCATCATCTCCCCCACTGGAGATCCATAACAATGGACAAGTGGGTCTTGCAGATAGTCCAGGAGGGCTATTCCCTTCCTTTTCTTTATTTTCCTCCTATTTTGCCAAATCAGGAACGGCTGACAGAGGGTCATTTAAAGTTGCTCCAAGAGGAAGTTACGTCTCTCTTGGCCAAGGGAGCTATAGAAAGGGTCCCAGTTTCAGAAGTAGGAAGTAGCTGAAATTCCCGCTACTTTCTGATTCCGAAGAAGAACAAGGACTGGGGCTCATTTTAGATCTTCGGATCATCAATCTCTTCCTCAAAAAGGAGACATTCAAAATGCTTACTCTGGCTCACGTCTTGTCTGCCCTAGACCAAGAAGACTGGATGGTAGCGTTGGACCTGTAGGAGGTGTATCTTCATATTCCCTTCCTGCAGGGCCACCGGTGTTACCTGCGGTTCAAGGTAGGCTGCGAGCACTTTCAGTTTACAGTGCTCCCATTCGGCCTTACCAGTGCCCCTCAGGTGTTCACCAAGGCGATGGCAGTGGTTGCAGCTCATCTGCGCAGGTTAGGAGTGTCAGTCTGACTATGAGGCTGGTGGGTCTCATGGCCTCCTGCATCCTGTTGGTAAGACACGCCAGATTATGTATGCGGGCTCTGCAGTGCGACTTGAAGTTCCAATGGGCACAGTATCAGGGAAATCTCACCAGTGTGGTTCAGATCTCAGAAAGAACTGCGAAGGATCTGCAGTGGTGGTTAACAAACTGCGATTGGGTCAATGGCAGACACCTCTCGCATCCACAACCAGGTCTCACAGTCGTGACAGATGTCACCTCTGGGATGGGGTGGCCACCTGGGTGAGGTGGAGATCAGGGGACACTTGTCTCCGGCAGATACGGAGCTCCACATAAATTTGTTGGAGCTCAGGGCGATTCGGTTGGCATTGAAAGCATTTCTTCCCTCTGTCAAGGGGAAGTTGGTGCAGGTGTTCATAGACAACACCACTGCCTTGTGGTACTGCAACAAGCAGGGCGGGCTGGGGTCTTAGAACCTTAGTCTGGAGGCCCTGCGTCTCTGGACATGGCTGGAACAGCAAGGCATAACCCTGGTGGTTAAACACCTGGCAGGTTCTCCGAACGCCAGAGTGGACAAACTCAGCTGTCGATCCCTAGTGGATCATGAATGGCATCTCCAGCCAGAGGTGGCACAAGGTCTCTTTCAGCAGTGCGGAGAACCTTGGTTAGATGTGTTCGCCTCCGAAGAGAGAGCGCAGTGTCAGTAGTACTGCACGCTGGAGTTTCCAAGGCGGCTATCACTCGGTGACCCCTTTCGTAGCGAGTGGACCTTAGGCCTGTTGTACACCTTTCTGCCCATGCCACTCCTGCCCACGCTTCTGAAGAAGATCAGGAGCGACCGGGCCCAAGTCATTCTTGTGGCTCTGGATTGGGCAAGAAGAGTCTAGTATCCAGAGCTTCTGAGAATGAATATTGATCCTCCGATTAGGCTGCCCCTTCGGGAGGATCTTCTGCCGCGGGAGCAGCTGAGGGTTCTCCACCCGAACTTGTCAACTCTGCACCTCCATGCGTGGAGATTGAGCAGCAACAGTTGATATCTGTTGACCGTCCTCCCGAAGTCTGTAATGTTATTCTGGCAGCCAGGCCGCTAAGCCGGTATACGCCTGCCGTTGGCAGAGATTTGTATTATACTTTACAGAAAGGTCTATTGACCCTCTTTCTGCTCCTCTTTCTACTGCCCTTTTATTCATTCTATCCCTTACCCAGCAGGCCTCTGCTTTGAGAACTCTCAAGGGTTACCTTTCTGCTCTGTCTGATTTTTTGCCGCTGTCAGTCCAGCCCTCTCTCTTTAAGTCTCCTATTGTAAAAAGATTTCTAAAAGGTCTGGCTAACTTATTTCCACCCACGCCCTTTGTTATGCCACAGTGGGACCTTAATTTGGTCCTTACCTATTTGATATGTACTCTCTTTGAGCCTTTGCACAATTTGCACCTCTGGCTGTTGACCATCAAAGTAGCCTTCTTGGTGGCGATTACATCTGCCCGCAGGGTGAGTGACTTGCAGGCGTTATCTTGCTCGCCTCCCTTTCTGATGTCCTTTCCAGAGAAGGTGGTGCTTTGCACCAGGGCATCCTTTTTGCTGAAGGTTGTGACCCCATTCCATCTGGGTCTGTCCATCCCTTTGCCTGCCTTCTTTGCTCTCCAGCATCCCTCTAAGGAAGAGGAGAGTCTCCACCGACTGGACCCCAAAACAGCATTGTCGTTCTACCTGGACCGCATAAAAGAGTTCTGGGTGGATGACCAACTCTTTGTGGGGTATGTGGGAGCAAAGAAGGGAAGGGAAGGGAAGGGCATTACAGAAAAGGACAATCTCTCGCTGGGTCGTTCTCTGCACCAAGATCTGTTATGCCTTGGCAAAAATGCAGCCCTCTGAGGGATTAAGAGCCCCTTCCACTAGGGGAATGGCTGTGACTACAGCCTTTGCTTGGGGTGTCCCAGTCCAAGACATCTGGGGCTTCTCTGCACACATTCGCAAAACAGTACTGCCTTGATGGAAAAGTGCACAGGGATGGACATTTTGCTCTTACAGTCCTGCTAGACTCCTTAGTCTAGGATGTGAGTCAGCAACCAACCGCCGGGATGGTATGGCTTGGGTATCTGATTCAAAGGTAAGGAATCTGCAGCTAGAAGTCTCTATCAGATGAACAAGTTACTTACCTTCGGTAACACATTATCTGGTAGAGACTCTATCCAGCTGCAGATTCCTTACAGCCCCACCCATGCCTCCCTGCTTTGCAGACTAATATTGTAGGGCTAGGGTTACTCCCCTTTCAGGGCCCTAGTTTTCCACACAACTACATCACTTACTTTGTGGCTATACACTTCTGGTGTGGAAAAAACGAAAAGTACTGACGTCCGTGCACCTGGGTGGCGCCTATATAGGCACCGTGACGTCCTAACAGACGCCGACGACTTCACGCGGAGCCGAAAGGAGCTACCTGTCATTGCGTGCAAGGGGTATTGCTCAGCAAAAGTTTCAGGATCCAGTCTGATGCCTGGGAAATTAAACGGTAAGAAATCTGCAGCTAGATAATGCATTACCGAAGGTAAGTAACTTGTTCTTATCAGAGTACTCTCTGATGGATACTTCTGCCTCCTCACTTTTTGAATACCCCCTGCGCCAGCACTCTAAGGGAAAATTATTTCCTAGCTCTCCCACGTCGATGAGGATGTCACAATAGCACGGTTCCAGTCGCGGCACCGTATGACGCCATCGAAGCCACAAAAGGACCTCGTCGGCATTCTGGCGTCTGTTCCCTTTTTTCCGCGCCGTTGACGCTTAACAGTTTTTTCCAGGGCTCTCCATTTTCTTCGTGAAAAAACTTTGTATCTCTATATTTTTTCAGAATGGCTACTTCCAGGAAGACCGGATTCAAACCCTTCAGAGAGTGTGGCGGGCACATGTACATTACAGACCCGCATGATGACTGCTTGTGGTGCTGATCTTCAGACCACGACGTCGAGGAATGCAGAAGCTGCAGGAAAATGAATCCGAAGGCGATTAAAGAACGTGAAGCCAAGTTGTTCATGGCGAAAGCCAAGAAGGAGAAGATAGGTAGGAAGAGGGTGAAGTCTTCGTCTTCACACACTTCGAGATCGAAGAAGCACAAAAAATCCTAGAGAAGACATACCTCTCGTCATCGTTCTTCGAAGGCCAGAGTCTCGAGGTCCAGATCGAGGTCGCCGTCTCCGGCTGAGCGACCTCGGAGAAGGGACTTAATCTCTCCAACTCCTTCTCCTCAAGCGACGCCAGTCCCATGTCCGGCTGCGGCGTCGTCGGGTTCAGAGGCTTCTTCACTTCATGAAGATTCACCGCCTCCAGCGATGGCGCCGGGTGGGTCCGCTCCAGGCCGTGTGACTTCACCTGTGCGAGCGCCGTCCCCGGCACCGCAGGCTCCAGTGCGACCTCAAGTGATTTCCCTACAGGAAGGTATGGATCCCTAGCCTCCTTTTCTTGCTCCTGGGGCTGACTTCGCATTTTCTTAATGCGATGTTTGGTCTATTTACCAGAGCCTCGACTCCATCCAGCGTGCCTTCAGGCCCGTGGGTCCTTTGGCTTTCAACCTGGGTGTTCCTCAGTTCTATCACTCAGCTCCTTTCATGCCATTTTTGCCTTTGACTGCGGTTTGGCATTTCCCGGCGCCGAGATCGTCCACTCCGGCGCCCCTGACTCCTTCAGCTGCTGAGTCGGCTTCACCTCGAATTCGATCGACGTTGAGGTTCGATGTCGAGGCTCCTCCATCGACGCAGTTGGTGTCTTCTCTGGTGCCGCATGTGGCTCCACCGACGCTGTTGCCTAAGCATCGCTCCAGGAGAGAGACTCAGAGATTGCTTGAGGAGGAGGAGTGTTTGCAGGATCAGGAGGAAGGAGAAATTGTGGACTCTGTGGATGAGTTTGAAGGCCTTCAGGAAGCTAGTGGCCTAGATACTTCCCCTGAGTACGACTTACCATCTGCAAGTGGATGTGTTGAACAGGATGTTGCACCTTACCATGTAGTTATAAAGAATGCGGCTGATTTATTGGGCCTTAAACTTCCCTCTGCGGAGATAAAGTCCAACATACTAACGTAAGTTTTAAATACTTATTCGTCAACTTACTTTAACAGATGCCTTAACAGATCCAATTCTGGAAATGTGGCAGAAGCCTTTGTCTGCTCCGGCTGTATCTCGTTCTATCTCGAGAAGGTACAGGCCTGCCCCTGGTGAACCGGCTTTTTTGTCATCTCATCCGATACCGGAGAGTTTAGTTGTCAAAGCTTCTTGCTCAAAACAGTCTTCTACTGCTTTTCCTACCATTTTGGGTGATAGAGACTCGAAGAAGACGGAGCAAGCTGTGAAGGTGTTCTTTTCTGCGAGTATGGCTCTAATTCAAATAATGCAACTTGCCTTCTTGGACGATATATACATGCATTGATGGACTCTTTTGTTCAAGTGACTCCTACGTTGCCTGAGGAGGATCGCACCAACTTCTAGGAAGTCCTTTCGGATTTGCAGGCCGCAGCACGACAAGTGATTCAGTCAGGCATGGACACTGCTGAGTCTGTGTCTCATGTTATGGGGTCTTCTGTGGCTACAAGGAGACAGGCATGGCTCAAGTCTTCTGGTTTTTCAGCTGATGTGCAGGCGACCTTGTTGGATTTGCCCTTTGATGGGTCAAGGCTCTTTGGTTCAAAGGTGGACTCAGCCTTGGAACGGTTTAAAGACAGTAGAGCTACCGCAAGATCTTTAGGCCTCCAAGTGACTTCTAGAGGTTATGGGTACAAAAGATACCGGACATGTTTGTCCAGTTGGAGGTCGGGTGTCCCACTTTCTACAAGATTGGACACTGATCACATCAGATCGTTAGGTTTTGTATCTTGTAGAGAATGGGTACGCCCTCACTTTTTTGGAGTTTCCTCCTCCTTACCCTCCTCCCCAGGATGGTTGTTCAGAAGACCATTTGCTGCTTTAGCAGCAGGAGGTTCTTACATTACTCCAAAAAGGCTCGATATAGGTGGTTCCGGAGCAGGAAAGGGGTCAGGGTTGTTACTCCCGATATTTCCTGATCCCCAAAAAGGATGGTCGCTTGAGACCAATCTTGGACCTCAGGATTTTGAACCTTTACCTCAGGCAGGAAAAGTTGAAAATGTTGACCTTGGCTCAGGTTCTCCTTGTGCTGCAACAGGAAGACTGGATGGTGTCCATTGATCTGCAGGATGCGTATTTTCATCTTCCCATCCTGAAGTTGCATCGGAATTATCTCCGGTTCACTGTGGGATCGCAACATTACCAGTTTGTGGTTCTTCCGTTCGGTCTCATTTTTGCGCCTCGAGTCTTTACAAAGGTGATGGCGGTGGTAGCGGCTCATCTCAGAAGGTCAGGGGTTCCTGTTTTCCCCTACCGGGACGACTGCCTATTGAAAGCGCAGTCTCCAGAGTTGGGTTCGCGCCACTTGCAAGTGACAACTCATCTGTTGTTCAAATTGGGTTTTTCGATAAATGTACCCAAAACTCACCTGGTGCCTTCTCAGAGCAGCCTGTTCATAAGGGCAATACTGGACACTTCTGTGTGTTGAGCATACCCAACTCCACAGATGATCCTCGAAATACATGAAATGATTCCTTTATTTCACGATGGAGTGGTTGTTCCAGTCCTGAAGGTTCTTCGCCTGCTCGGTCTGTTCGCTTCCTGCATTCTGTTGGTCAACCATGCACACTGGCACATGAGGGCACTCCAGTGGTATCAGCACAACGGAGATGTCGGGGAGAACATCAGAATCTCCAGAGAAGCTGCAGCGGAGCAGTCTTGGTGGAGTGTGCAAGGCAACCTGTCTCAAGGAAGGTCCTTTCAGCCTCCTCCGCTGGTGGCCACAGTGATCACGGATGCCTCCACTCTAGGGTGGGGTGCTCATCTGGGGGATCTGGAGGTCAAAGGCCTTTGGTCTCAAGAGGAAAGGTTGCTTCACATCAACCTTCTGGAATTGCGATACATTTGGCACTGAAGGCTTTTCTCCCTTCCCTTCGCGGTCAGTCGGTTCAGGTCCTGACGGACAACACTACCCCGATGTGGTACATCAACAAACAGGGAGGTGTAGGGTCGTATCGCCTCTGTCGAGAGGCCCTGCGACTCTGGTCCTGGGCTGAGGGCAAACGGATTTGTGTGTGTGCAAATCATCTGGCCGGTGTACTGAATGTTCGTGCGGACAGTCTCAGTCGGCGTTACTCGGCCGATCACGAGTGGCGGCTTCATCCGGAGGTGGTCCATCGCATCTTTCAGATGTGGGGATCTCCTCGGTTGGACCTGTTTGGCACTCACGAGAACTCGCACTGCTCGTTATTCTGCAGTCTCCAGTTTCCGATGCAGAGAGCTTTGGGGGATGCGTTTCAGATAGATTGGAGCTCACAACTCCTTTACGCGTTTCCTCCCATACGCTTGATTCCTCGGGTTCTGAGGATGATTTGCCAAGCCTTGCAATGTCAGTGGGGCCAGCATTCTCTTCATTGTCTACTGCTTGTAACTCTAGGATTTGGTTACTGACAGCGGGGGGTCTATTAGATGGCACTTCATCTGTTAAGACAGAATATCTATTAGAACAGGGAACGTTTAGGAGTATAATCACTTTAGGAGATAATGGCTGTTCATGTTTGGGCAACTGGGTCATGTTAGAAGGTAGGATCGCTTTAGGCTCTCTTGGGTTTGGAGACCTCAAATGTATCCTCTTGGCATCCCGTCCTTTGTGGTTGCAAAGAGCCTTTTAGCTCACTACGGGAGGCCATGCCCTCCAGGCTCACAGTATGCAATCTCGTCTCCTGGCGCTTGGGATGCTAGAATTTGGAGTCCCAACAGGTGCTGAGGCTCTCTAGGGGTAGGATACCTCAAACGTTCACCTCTTGGCGTCCCAAGGTAATTATTTAGTATTTCTATAAATACAATGTACTGTCTTTGTTTTATTGTGTGTTCATTTTATGGATCCACAGATTAATTCCCCCCAAAAGCACACATTGAATACCAAAACAACAACACATTTAATACAAACATATGCTATTGCGATTTCTATAAGTGTATCACTGCCTGTGTGTGGGTGTGAGATTAGATATATGGGTGTGTGAGTGCCAGTGTGGGTGTGGCTGCAAGGGTATATGAGTAGGTGTGTGAGAGGTTGTGATGGTGTGTGAGTGGTTGTGAGGATGTGTAAGTGTGTGAGTGGATGTATGAATGGTTGTGTGGGCCTAAGAGTGGGTATGTGAGTGGATGTATGGATGTGTGAGAGGGTTTGTAAGTGGTTGTGTGAGTAAGTGGGCATGTCAGTGGGTGTGTAAGTGGCTGTGTGAGTTGTTTTGTAGGTCTGTGAGTGGATGTGTGAGTGTCTCTATGGGTGTGTGAGTGGTTGTGGAGATGTGTAAGTGAGAGTGTGAGTGGGTGTTGCATGCATGGCTGTGTGGGTATGAGAGGAGGTGTGTGAATGGTTTGGTGGGTCTGTGAGTGGGAATGTGAGTGGGTGTGTAAGTGGCTGTGTGGGTATGTGTGTGTGAGGGCTTATGTGGGTCTGATTGGGTGTGTGAGTGGTTTTATGGGTCTGTGATTTGCTGTATGGGTGTGAGAGGGTGTGTAAGTGTCTGCTTGGGACTGTGAGTGGTTTTGATGATCTGTGAATGAGTATTTGAGTGGCTGGGTGTATGACTGATGTGTTGATGATTGTGTTGATGTGAGTAGGTATGTGAGTGGCTGTGCGGGTCTGTGGGGGTGTGTAGTTTTGTGGGTCTGTGAGTGGGTATGTGAGTGGCTGTAAGGGTCTGTGAGTGGGTATCTGAGTCATTGTGTGGGTGTGCAAGTGGGTATATGTGTGAGTGAGTAGGTGTGTGGGGCTGAGTGGGTGTGTTTTTTTTTTCTTTAAATTAGGGTCTAAGATCTGTGAATCCACCACGGAGCACACAGAGGGTCACGCTGAGCAGCACAGTCAATCTGCAGACCCTGGTGCACTAAAAAACATTTTGGACAATTTCTTGTCCATGATAGGTCATTCACAGACCCCTCCATCAGTCCCATGGGGACAAGGTACCTCTACCCTGACCCCTTCTATCACCTCTGGGAACCGAGTCTCGATGCAGAAAATGACGGCCACAACTTTCCTGTCAATTTGCAGCCAGCCAATCATGGCACTGATGTTGGCACGTGAATCCGCGGATCTGCTTCTCTCGATATACATCAATCTTTTTTACTTTAATAATGCCAAAACTACTGAACAGATATACACCAAATTACATAAAAGCACTCTTTCTGGACCAAGATCTAGGTTTCTGCCAAATTTGGGGTAATTCCGTTCAGCGATTTGGGCTGTAGTCATGTCTAAAATCTCTATGGAAAATTGCATGGGGAAAAGGTGTTTTGGAACACACACCCTTTTTCTCGGTCCCTTCTTGGCAGATCACCCCAAAACTTTACAGACAGCAGCTGAAGTGACTGCCAAACTCGTTTTGACTTAACATGCATGCAGCCGCATTTTGAACTACCTGCAGCTTGTGTGTCACTCCTTTACAAGGAATTGCCATAGTCTAGATGCGAGATAACAGGGGCTTATACTACCACCCATTTTGAATTTTGTGGAAGCAGGGGCATGATCTTACGCAGCATCCTTAATAATCCTAAGCAACTAGCAGACATTTTAAAAGCCTGGGCTTCCATCATTAAAGTATTTTCAAACCACATCCCTACATTTTTTATGGCTGTCTTGGGGACTATTGGGGAGCCGAGGCTAGTAGGCCAGCCTAGAACCTGTTGAGTGCCGGAGTTGTTTCTCATTTCTCCATTGAGGTTAAGGCAAAACGTTTTCATCCAGCTGACAGCCTGCTTCATCCATGATCCATGTGTGGATAAGGAAGGAGCTGAGTCTCGAGCAAGAGAGAAGACCAGCTGGGTGTTATACGCATAGGAAACTAAAACAATCACATGGGACGCTATAATGTCAGCGAGTGGTTACAGGTATAGATTAAACAGTGAAGACTCTTTCAGGACCCCGCAAGTAGCAGGCATGATTTTCGATAAACAGTCTTTGCCAAAGACCTGGAATGTTTGTTCCCTCAAAAAGAAACTGACCCAATCCAGGGCTTTTCCTGTGATACTGGCCTCACCCTCCCTATTTAGGAGCATGGGATGGTCAACAGTATCGAACTGTTGGAACTGGTCTTGCGATCTTGACCACATCCGTCAGCACAATTAAAGCGGGATGGGCAGATATACATATGGGGTAGTGTTGTTTGTCATTTATTAATTGTTTTAACATTGGAGGTTTCAGATGCTGGTTTACGAGAACTCCATTACCCGTTTTGTATGTTTTTTTTACACTGGGTTTTTTAATAGGTTTTTTATATATGGAGGTTTCATTCTTGTATCAGTTCACTACACCATCTCTACTGATCGTCCGCTTACTGTCTTTATTATATTCCCATTTCTTTTTCGTCCTTTTGGTAAGTCAACTGTCATAGCCGATACGCCGCTTCCTTTTGGATTGTATTTAACTCCAAGATCATGAGTTTGAGGATTTCAGTTTCACTCTAATAGCGTAATACTATGTTATAAGATGGCGTCAACTTTACGTTTTACACTGTTCCTTCGCTTTTCAGAAACACATAGTCTTGTTTCTATGTTGTTTCCCACAATGCTTTGAGGGTTCTATTTCTCACCTACGAACGCTTCACTTCACTGAACGATATTGAAACTTGGGTGCACCCCGAATGACGGCGTTTTCTCTCGGTAAGGATTTACTCGGATTACTACTATATTATAACAAGTCGCGACAGCGTGAAACTTCTATCTGACTCATTTAATTGTTTTATAGGGAGTTTTTGTTACCGTCTATTGATTCGGCCATCAGTTATCCTCATTGCTATTTTTGAACTTGTTAAGAGGGAAATTTTGAAAAAAAACTGGGGTATTGATTTTCCCCTTTGAGTTACAGTGAAAAAGAGGAGATTGTAGACAGGAGACAGATCAAATAAAGCCCATTTGAGCTAAAAACATTGGACATTTCCTGGCTGAAACGGGTCTGTTGGCATGTATGGTTGTACTACCACTTCCTCTTCCTTCTGCCCACAATGGTCTATTATATTGCCACAGCCTCTTTTGCCAGTCCTGTATTGTTGGTTTGTTGCCCCTGCTCCCCTTTCCACTGCCCTCCATAGTCTGTTGTGCTGCCACTGCCCTTCCTGCCTGCCCAGTGTGGTCAAATTGTTGCCTCTGCACTCTCCTACCTGCCTTCAATTTTCAGAGTCCGTGCCCCTGGCCTCTGCCTCTCAACAGTATCCCAATGAACAACTAGATTGCTAACATTCTATATTTATTACAAAAGTGTCGAACGCCTGACGTCCTCTTGATGTAATCAAAACTGTAATACCTAGAGCATTTCCTTTAGAAATTACATATATGAGAGGGTCTTATTTGCATCAAAATTATGGTTAGTGCTCTAAAAAACTAAAATGAGGACATATTTTCTGAGTTTTCAAATAGCGACAAAGAACTTTTAAATTATTTTTACTTTAGTTTTTTTTTTTTTTTAACTTCTTTATGATTTTTTATCCAGTTGACCACTTGATTAAATGTTGCACCTAGGGGAGAGGATATGGTGTTACTTCCAGAGCTGCAGACTTTGCAACTGGGGAACCAGGTTGGAGTTTCTGCTTCAGCTCAACATTCTGTGATTCTGGTCGATTCACTTAATCTCCCCATGTCTACAACAAAAATGAATTTGATCTTGTGTGATGTAACCAATGCTCATGTAAAGCACTCCAATACCTGACAAGTCTGAACTATATAAAACTGCAAATACACAAAAATAAGTGTTTTGCACACTTCTGTCATTGGGCTACATGTGGGCTACATCTGGGTGATATTTGTGCTGCATTTGGGCTCTTTTGTCTCTGGTGGCCATCATGGGAGATTTATTTGTTATGAAGTTTCCTAATTTCCTCATTTACTGCAGTCTCCTCAGTAGGAAATGCTTTCAGTTTTTTACTTTGATTCCATCAAGAAGGTATTCAGATATGTCACACATTTGCCATAAATTCTGAATGTTAGCACTCTAGTTGCTAATTAGATCACTGTAGTAAAGCTACTGCTCACCACGGAAATCTGCTGCTGGTATTCAAAGTGCATGTTTGTCTGCATATCAGAATTTTTTTATGAAATAGAAGAGGATTTGAGAAGTCAAAATGTGCCCTAATTTTTCTTTCTGCAGCACCAATCATAATTTCTATGGCAAAATGAACCCCCTCATTTTGTTACTTTTTAAATGAAATGTTTTAAGAGTTACCACTTTATTCCAATCAAGATGGCGTCAGGTGTGCAATGCGTTTGTCATAAGTAGGACTGTTAGCGCTCTAGTTGTTCTTTAGAACACTCTGGGAAGCTGCAGTAGAACACAAAGGAATCAACTGACAGTCTCTGCCCTTGTTGGATGGACATGTTTTACTGAGAATGTCAGACTTCATTCTCACATGACTGAGAAAGATAATGTGAATTTACAGAAAATATGCTCTCAGTTTAGCTTATAGATCACCTTCCAAACCTCTGTGGGAAAAGCATGAGAAAATAGTTTTCTCTCAAACATGATTCATGATATCATAGCAGAAGGCTTTTTCACATGGTAAAATCACCTTAGAACACACCACAATTCTTAAAATGAGTATGGTACCATCAACAAATGATTAATAATGTAACTAAAGTCTTAAAACCTATTAACTGCAATGCTTTTTAATGAGGTGCTATCATGTATATTGGTCCCAAGATGGCTGCCAACACTTCTTGGATGAAGTACTGACAGCCAATCAGATCTCACAATGAGATGTGTGGTTAGGTTCCGCCCAGATATATATTTATCTTTTTAACTCTAATTTTCTCTGGAACTACTGAACGGATTTACACCATTTAAGCAAAAGGCACAAGTCTGAACTGAGGACTACCTAGTTGCCAAATTTGGTGTCATTCCGTTTAGCAGTTCGTGCTGTAGCTGCTTCAACAGGTCCTATGGGAAAATGCATGGGGGAAACGCGTTTTGGGACCCCCCTTTTTTCTCGGCCCCTGCTTGACGAATCAACGTGAAATTTTCAGGATAGGAGCGGACCGGAGCTGGCCAAAAGTATGGAAAATTTCACGAAAATTCGTTAATCGGGCTCCAACGTTATTCCAAATAGAATGTTGCGGATTTCCTATGGAAAATAGGTCCTAACTATAACTACCTACTGGCGACTGCCAGTAGGTTATATATATATATATATATATATATATATATATATATATATATATATATATATATATATATATAGCCAGACTGGCCCAAGGATACATTATTTCAAAGACGTCAAGGCGGCCGCCATCAGCAGGAAAACACAAGCGGAAATCAGGAGAATCGCTCCGCAAGCCACGGAAATAACAAAGAAGAGAGGCGAGCGGTAACGAAAACCGAACAGCGCCCACCTACGTAGATCCCGACCGGAGGGTGGAGAGCTGCGTCGGAAGTTGCCAATTAGGTAAGCGAAACCGCGTAACCTTTCTGAACACAATTTCCAGCGCTAAAAAGAGTTGTATGGCATTGGGGTACTAAGGAAGCTATCGGGAAAGAATAATACACGATGTCTTCCGCCAAACATCACCACCAAAAAGAATACTGCTCAGCAAGATAAATATCAGCAAATGCGTTTAATTTGCTTCAGTAAATCTGCAAAATCGGTGATCAAGAGCTCGATTGTTAGCGGTCACATAAAACAGAGTAAAATCATTCTGCCATGCAAAAACGAGAGGCAAAAAGAAACGCTGAAATGTCAGATATCTTTATTAATACCAATGCACACAGAAGGGAAAGAGGACAAACAACCACAACAAGTAACAGCAAAGAAATTCTACGTTACTGGGAGAGATTATCTAAGAAAGAAATCAACAAATGGTGGGAGCTAATAACACTGCAAAAATATGTTGAGGTGAAAAGAATACCCAGGGGCCTCCGCCTACTACTGATGCCAAGTCATCAAGACACAAATGGTGAGCTATTACAGGAATGGGGTGAACATCTATTGGAATCTTCAACAGGTCTGATGCTTATTTTAATAAAACATATTGAAAAAGCATGAAAAGAAATTCAAAAAGAATTCAAAGACCGAGAGGAAGAAATAGAAAAAATGACATTATCTGAAGGTTTAGAAAAATTGAAAACTGACACTAAAAAATCTGGAAAAACACGAAGACAGAGTCAAACAACGCAAACAACCGAATTTCCAAAGAGACAAAGTAGATTTTGAAGAAGGTAGAATCTTCACCTTTGCAAGACAATACGAAGTGCGCAGGAATAAGGCTCAATTGGAAACAAAAAGCAAGGAATTTTCCAGCTATGATTCACTTACTAGTACAGATACAAGTGAAAATGAAAACGAAAACACCCCACAAAATAGCGCAGATTCCAGAAAAAAGACCAATTTTTTAACGGAAATGAGAATGGCATTAGAACAACAACACAAGGATCAAATACCAAAGAGAGGCAGGGGCAGAGGAAGAGCAACAAGGGGAAGACAAGAAGAGGCAAAAGAGGCAAGAGAGGATCCCAAACCAGACACATGGTCCAAAGAACGATTGAGGCAACCGAAGAAATAGATAAATCCACTTCACAAGAGCTAAATGTCATTAATCTCTCTGTCAAAATTCTAACTGAAATGGAAACAAAGGTTCTAAAAAAAGGTTTGAACTTTTGCCCAACATCTCATTTAAATATCGCTGAAACTAGGATAGACCTATACAAATATACACGTAAAATCAAACTGGCTAAGATTTATGCAGAAAAATCAACGATAAAAAAGAATATATCAATCCCACCAGATCGGTGAGCATATTAGCAGCCAGAGATAGATTGCATCTGGAAACCCTAATTACATTGGGAGAAGAGGGCACACAACAACAAATAGAAGTTCTAGAGGAACTGGAGGAACTCCTACCCCCACTGGGAGCAGGAGAAAGTGGCCTAACATCAAGATCGTTATACTACCCAACCTTACCACCAGGAAACAAACTTGATGTCTTCCATGTGGCGATAATAGAAGATCTATACAAAATCAAGGGAATTAAGTGTAAGGACAACCTATCCCAACAAGAGAGAATGGCATTAAATAAACTGCAAGAAGACAAAACCATCGAAATCAAACCCGCATACAAAGGGGGGAACATCATTGATCTTGACAAAAGCGATTACACCACAGTAGCAAAAAGACAACTTATGGACATTGAATGCTACAAACAACTAACCACTGATCCCACAAAGGAAATTGAAAATAATCTAACAACTTATTTACAACAGTGGTTTCACTCAAATCTCATTGATGAAGAAGAATGCAAATACCTCAAATGTAATCATCCAATAATGGCTACCTTTTATTGTCTAACCAAAATTCACAAAAGTAAAGTGAACCCCCCCGGAAGACCTATAGTTTCGGCAAATGGTTCATTATTAGAACCAATTTCAAACTATATTGACCACTTCCTAGCACCTCTAGTGAAAGATCTTAGCTCCTACCTACAAGATACAACGGACCTCCTACAAAAATTAGAAGGAATCACATGGCTACCAACCTATAAACTCGTCACCATGGATGTAATTTCGTTGTACACGAATATCGAACATCCGACTGGCATTCAGGCATGCAAGTACTTTTTAGATAAAAGGAACATTCAATATCAAAAGCACAATGTCATGCTAATAGAAATGATCACCCTTTGCCTATATAACAACTTCTTTTTGTTCGATAAACAATTCTGCAAACAAATCAAAGGTTGTGCAATGGGATTTTCATTTTCTCCTAATTACGCCAATTTAACAATGGGTTGGTTCGAGCAGCAGATTGCTTGGTCAGAAGAAAATGATGCATTCTTGGAAAAAAACATACTATGGCTTCGTTTCATAGATGATTTGTTAATCATTTGGGATGGCACTGAATTAGAGTTCCCCAAATATTTTGAGAAACTAAATAACAACGTGGCGAAATTAAAATTCACCTATGAAATCAATGCCAAAAAAGTGACATTCCTAGATACAACTGTATATGTTGGAAATCGTTCCTTACAAACCACCTTACACCGCAAAAAAACAGCGACCAATGCGATTCTACACGGTCAGAGCTTCCGTAATGAATCTCTAAAATGGAGTATTCCATATGGAGAGTTCTTACGACTCAGAAGGAATTGCTCTGCGGATACTGAATTTCAAAAACATAGCAATCAAGCGAGTAACAGATTCAAAATGAGTAAATACCCCAAAAAAGTAATTGAAAAGAGTCTACAGAAAGTATTGAATCAAAAACGAAGTGATATACTAAAGAAAACAACAACAAAAAATGAATCAGAAGACCAAGCAAAAATAAGACTCATAACATACAGTTCAGAAAATAAATGCCTAATCTAAATTATCAAGAAACATTGGGGTATATTACAACTGGATCCAGTACTAACAAAAATAATGGGTGATCACCCCAACATCACATATCGCAGAGCCAAAAACATTGGAGACAAAATAACACACAGCCATTTCCAAGATGCCTTAACAACTACCTGGTTACAAAGAGAAGGATTCTGGCCATGTAAGCAATGCAAGTCTTGCAAAATTGCAACAAACAAACAAGAGATTGAGTACAACACAGGTACCAAATGGAAAATTAAACAACATCTGACCTGCTAAAGCAAATATGTAATTTACATGGTGGAGTGCCCGTGCAAACTACGTTACATAGGCAGTACCATCTTTGAAGTGAAGAAAAGAATCCTGGAACATACCCGAGCAATCAAACATAACGATCGCTCTAATGCAATAGCTAGGCATATGGAAAATCAACATCAAAGCAAATGGGAATGCTTGAAATATTGGGCGGTCGAACAAATTCCAGAAAGGGAAAGAGGAGGAAACCGCGAAAAGATTCTGCGACAAAGGGAGTCCAAACACATTATAACATTCAGGACCCTAACCCCTAGAGGGCTCAACCAGGACGAAGAACTTTATGTACATTTGTAAACATTCCCTAAGAAAATCTTAAAATCGTTAAAACTGTGCACTAATGATCAACTGATAAAATACTCACCAGAGAGCTGAGAAATTCATGAATTGTATCATTAAATAGGCTCACTGGAGAGCATGAAGGAATTATTACTGTAAAGAATCTGACTAATACTGAGATTTGCCATATTTACACATATATGAAGTTAAATGTGTTATCATAAATCACACACTGAGCGCTGGGCACAAAAATGTATCTTTTTGAATGTATTGAGCACTTTACATTTTGTAAAACTATGTTAACCACCATGCACTGCGAAAACAGGAAGTAACTGTGGGGCAATATAAATAAATGACGCCCAGTCCCCGTGTAAAGTTTACCCGTGATCAAGGTCCAAGTAACAGGACCGAAACGCGTTGGGGCATGGCAGCTACTGAATAAACCGCCATTCATTTTACAATCGAGAGAGTGCGTTCTTTACTTTCACCGTACAGTGATAAATTATTCATATATATATATATATATATATATACACCTATTGACAATGTCTAGGGCAAAGTGGATGGTGAAATGAGAAAGTTAAACTCAAATGTTTCTAAAACACACAGGTAAGAAAATCTGTCCCTGTTTCTGTATGTGGTTTACAGATTATTTTAAAAAAATACAGCCATCATTAGAAGTAAAATGAGGCATGTTGTCGCTTTATTGTGGACAGTCATGACAACACATTTCACGAGGCTCAAACAAGAAACACAGGCACCCAGTATGTAATACAGAAATAGATAAACTGCTCTGATTTTGCATTTTCCTATTAGACTTTTTTTCAGGGGAAACTGACACAATTCTAGATCAAACAGTTTGTGCATTTTGCACCATCATATTTTCAGGCATCACCGCAAGTATCGTGTAATATTGCACACATTATGGGTTATCTTTTGTGTATTGTGTAAGATATAGTGGTCCGATATTTCACCTCACTCATCAATATTTTTGGGTCTTTCCCTCTGTCTTATGTATAAGTTGTGTCATTGTTGCAGGCATTTGACCCACTGAGCTGCTACCTATTTCAAATTATTAGAAACATAATCTAACTCTTCCTTTCTAACTGATGCAATAGGAGTACTGTGTTGTGTAAACTGTGAGACATAAGGTGCCTCCCAAACGCGATGCATGTTTAGGTGCTATAAAATGAAGCAAACAATTTCCAAATCTAATATTTAGCATACAAACAAAATGAGAAAACTATTTTTAAAGTTAAATACGTGAACAGTAAACTCAGCACCCAAGTAGTAGGTGTTTACAAGTACTTTAGTGTTTAACAACTTAACAATTGATAGCTCAAGCTCAGTAGCGTACATGTGTCTTCAATAGCTGACAGCACGACTCAGATAGTTTAGCACTGGCAGCTGACACTAGCATGATCTGCAGGTTAGGAGTTGGAATCCCAGCAAGACCCGTTCACTATTCATCCATCCGAGAGCAATACATTGACAATCATTGAACTAAGTAATAGTAATACTTTTTATTTACAGTTTTCATAAACAGCAAAACTATACTGTTAACAATCAAATAAAAGACAAGCTAAAAGTAACTCTGATTCATAATTGTACGGCGTCTGTGGAGAGAAAGGTGGGTCCCTGCTTTGGCAAGGGCAAGAAGTGGTCCCGCCTTTCTCAACACTGGGAGCCCGCCACTGACCAAGTGCATGCTCTGGTTCATCTGCACTGGGGCAGGCCTGAGGAGAAGTGTGTTTTGTGAAGACTACAAACAGCATTAAAGATGTAGTGGGCGTAGGATGTGGCAACAAAGTAAGAGGTGTCAAAAATAAGAACATCTTGAGGTCTGCCACTCAGGACCTGCATGTCTGCCCAAGATGTGCTGAAAATCTCTTCTCACCAAGGGCACATATTATTAAACACTGATCCTGCCCTTCTGAGAAGCGAAGGTGACTTCCAACAGTTCTTCAAAGGTTTGAACAGCTAAAGCAGTCAAAGTGCTGCCTTTTGATTGGCTCCTAGCTAGTCCATATCTGCCCAGGAGATTCATAGCTAGGAACTAAGCATCGCCTCCTTACAGTCATAGTCCTCATAGCACTACATCTTCTTCCTGTAACAACTGCCTGTTAACATCACAAAGTTGAATAAATAACAAGGTGTTCAAATAGCTCGCAGAATGTGCCTGCACTGTGAGGCTTGGTATTGGAGAAGACTGCTTCAGACCATTCGTTTGGTGAGTAGAAGACCAGATAAATAATTTAAAATGGTTCTGATCACTCCTTAAATTTGTTTTGACACTTCTTTTTGTGTCTCACAATAAAGGTGATTTTGAAGCCAGTGTACATTCATGCGGGGAGGTCGAACCACTGACAAAAGAAGTGTGGAGGGGGATAATAAACAAAATGTAATGTGCAAACATCAACTCATTCGATGGGTCTTTCTACCCATAGAAACCGAAATGTAAACATTTTAAATGAAGGATAGGTCTGCAAGTGGCTTGCCGCAGAGCTGGAAAAATAAGTTCCCATACGTTTCTGATGAAAGCCTATTTAGATAGTAAAAGTACTGTCTATAGATAAGTATACATTGGTATCGTGAAATGATGTTTAGGTTGGCTGTTCCTGCACTTGCTTTTGCAGCACGGAAGTTGAAGTCACTTCATGGCTTTAGTGAGATGGCACCCAACCTCCCGTCTAAAAATAGTTCGAACCCCACTGTCTAATATGTCCTTTTTAGTTCTCGCTAGAGCCAGCACATGCTCTGGTCTGGCGAGACATTTAGTTAGTGGCATTTCAAAGTGCTACCACCAGCCCACCAGCTTTGCTTGGCCACCAGCTTGCAGACACGCGCACATGCACGCACGCAGCCGCAATATGGCCATTCAGATGCACTTTTACAACAGCTCCTGGAGACCGTGAAACTGACGCGGCTGCGCGATCGCGATCAGTTTCACTTGCGCGGCCGCTTCAGTTTCACAGCCACGCGGCCAATGCTTCTTTAGTCGGGGCATGTTAATGCCAACCGAGGCACTGACAGCATCCAGGTAAGACACCGCAGACCCTTGCTCCCCCCACTCCCCCCTCCAGCGTCCTGTGGTGCACAGGGCCTGTGATTTCTCATTTTAATGCACGTTTGTCGGTACTTGCCCTTTCCAGTAGCAAATGGACAAGCAGTTTCAAGTGTTTTGGCCATTGCGGTCCTGTGCGGCCCATCTCCTCTGACTGTGTATTTCCTGTCCCATGCCTGCCTCTTACCTGCTCTTCTTGGCCTGGCCTGCCTTCTGTTCCCTCCTAAGCATGCTGCCATGCTGTCTCCTCACAGCCTTCCCTCACCCTCCACCTCTCTCCTCGGCCTGCTCACCCTCTCTCCTCGGCCTGCCCACCCTCTCTCCTCGGCCTGCCCACCCTCTCTCCTCGGCCTGCCCACCCTCTCTCCTCGGCCTGCCCACCCTCTCTCCTCGGCCTGCCCACCCTCTCTCACCTGTCCACTTCCCTTCTTGGCCTGTCCACCCTCTCTCCTCGGCCTGCCCACCTCTCTTCTTGGCCTGCCCACCCTCCACCTCTCTCCTCGGCCTGCCCAACCACTCTCCTCGGCCTACCCACCTCTCTCCTTGGCCTGCCCACCCGCCACTCGCTCTACGGCCTGCCTACCTTCCTCCTCTTTCCACGGCCTGCCCACCTCTCTTCTTGGCCTGCCCATCCCCCCCTGCTCTTTCCTCGGCCTGCCCATCCCCCCTGCTCTTTCCTCGGCCTGCCCATCCCCCCTGCTCTTTCATCGGCCTGCCCAACCCCCCGCTCTCCTCGACCTGCCAACCTCTCTCCACGGCCTGCCCACCCGCTCTCCTCGGCCTGCCCACCCGCTCTCCTCGGCCTGCCCACCTCTCTCCATGGCCTGTCCACCCGCTCTTCTCGGCCTGCCCACCCGCTCTCCTCGGCCTGCCCACCCTCCACCTCTCTCCTCGGCCTGCCCACCTCTCTTCTTGGCCTGCCCACCCTCCACCTCTCTCTACGGCCTGCCTACCCTCCTGTTCTTTCCACGGCCTGCCCATTTCTCTTCTTGGCCTGCCCAACCCACCTGCTCTTTCCTAGGCCTGCCCATCCCCACTGCTCTTTCCTAGGCCTGCCCATCCTCCCTCTCCTCGACCTGCCAAACTCTCTTGACGGCCTGCCCACCCTCTCTCCTCGGCCTGCCCAACTCTCTCCACGGCCTGCCCACCCACTCTCCGCGGCCTGCCCACCACTCTCCGCGGCCTGCCCACCACTCTCCATGGCCTGCCCACCACTCTCCATGGCCTGCCCACCCACACTCCCCGGCCTAAACACCTCTCTTCTTGGCCTGCCAACGCTATTGCTCTATCCTCGGCCTGATCATCCTCCTGCTCAGCTTACCCATCCTTCTCCTCGGCCTGCCCTCCACCCTCCCGCTCTCTCCTCAGCCTGCCCTCCACACTCTCTCCCCCTTCCCTCGGCCTGCCCTCTTCTGGGAGCTCCCACACAAGACCCTTTTGAGTCGAGGGCCCCATTCCAGGCCTGTGCACTCTGTCTTCAAGTGGAGTCTGTGTACCTGGGTACAAGCGGCCCTGTGTGCGAGGCAGGGCCGCTTGCACACAAGGGGTCTTTGTGGAGCCTGGCAGGACCGTGGGCAACAGGGGTTGGCTGGCTGTCGGACCCCTCCCTGAGTGCCAGACCCCTCACACCAGGTCCAGAGGACAGACACATGGACGCACTGAGCATGCGCAAGGAGAAGCGCACCGATTTCAAGAAGTCTATCAGACAAACGCCCAAGGACGCAGGCCAGCAAGCTAGCAGGCATGACACAGGCCAATCAGCTAGCAGGCATGAGTGCACATAGGCCCGCAAGCACACAGGCATGAGTGCACACAGGCCCGCAAGCACGCAGGCATAAGTGCACACAGGCCCGCAAGCATGCAGGCATGAGTGTACAGGCCAGCTGTAGTGTAGTTCCTATATTCCCAATAGGCTCTGCACATTGAAATAATATATCCTATAGATATGACGTAGGACTTAGGTCAGTAGGTCTCTATCGAATATACTAAACTTAATTGTGTGTGCCAGTCCGCCGCAGCTCAAATTCATACGTTGCACAAAACTCCATATTGTATTAAAAATAGCCTGCCACTCGCCAGCCGCAATTACTCAGGTCCACCACAGCATCATTCAACACCACCACAGCATCATTCAACACCACCACAACATCACTCAGGGCCACCACAGCATCACTCACCTTCACAACAGCATCACTCACCTTCACAACAGCATCACTCACCTTCACAACAGCATCACTCAGCACCACCACAGCATCACTTACCTTCACCACAGCATCACTCAGTACGACCACAACATCACTATATCCTACCACAGTATCAATCAGCATCGCCACAGCATCAGTCAGCACCACCACAGCATCACTCTGGACCACCACAGCATCACTCAGGGCCAGCGCAGCATCGCTCAACGCCACCACAGCATAACTCAGGGCCAGCACAGCATCACTCAACGCCACCACAGCATAACTCAGGGCCAGCACATCTTCACTTAATGACACCACAGCATCACTCATTGCTTCTTACACTTTTTCATTACAACTTCTCACCATTTTTTTTTTTTTTTTTTTAAACATATTTTTATTGCAGAGTTGTAAACAAGGCATCCGGTAAGTCAACCTGTACACGCTTGACATCTCAAAATTCAGCTGCCGTCATAACAATGCACACAGCCATTCAGCCCACATCCCGGGGGCCGGGCGGCGTATCAGTACAGTGACTCAGAGTGTCCAGGCGAGCAGCTCACAGTGACGTCAGGTCAACAGCGTAATGTAGTATCTGCTTTTACACCCTACTAACTCCCTCCCCTCAATCGCCGCCAAATGCGGTCAGCCACTCAGAGTCGGCTGCACCAGGATAATCCTTGTCCACAGCACCGGTCCACCTTAGCTCCCTCCCGGAGGCGCTGCGCCTACCGCCTACCCAACATCACATTATCGGTATCTAAGGAAAGCTACTCTGAAACCCCACTCCCTCCTAGGCCTCGGTCAGAGAGCCGGTCTGCCATCGCTCGTAATATCCCTGCAACTATACCCCATGAACTCCCCCCCCACCCTTCCTACCCCCCAACTGCTGCTGCTGTGGGTTATACTTGTGGGTTCTGACACTACGGTTCGCCAGTGATCAGGTTTTGCATTTAGTCTCCCAAGCCTCCGGGAACCCCGCCTTCAGAATGATCGTGCTCCGCACCCTCCAGTAGATAGTCTTGCAGAGCCTGCACTATCATCTCCCAAGCCCTCGCCCACTCCAATCCCTTTTCATTACCTGTCTTGACAGCCTGTCGCCTTCTGAGCACACTCTCACATCCAGACCATTTCAACAGCTCAGCCGTCCATCTCCTAACTGAGGGGCCCTCCCGGTACTTCCAGTGCCATGTAATTTCTCTCTGGGCTAACATGAGGCCTAGGTCAATGAACTTGCTCGTCACCTTCGTCTTTGCCGTGTGAGGGAACCAGAGCAGGAGACACGCCGCCATGTCGAATTCTACCTCACGGTCCGTGACCGTGTTCAAAAGCTCTCCCACCTCAGCCCAATATGTCCCCATCTTCGGGCACCCCCATAGTAGGTGGTCCAGCTCGGCCCCAAGCGCTAGGCATCTCGGGCACGCCGCCTCCTGCACCTGAAAGTATCGTCTAATCCTTCCCGGCGTCATGTAGGCCCTATGTAGGAGGAAGAAATGGGCCTGCTGAAAACGGACATTCCTGCTACCCTTCCACGTTCTTCGCAGAATATGGCTCCAGACCGTGTCCGGAATGGTTTTGCCTATGCTTTCCTCCCACGTCTCCTTCAACGCTGTGAGCGGCTCTAACCCCTCCTGTAGCATTCTAGAGTGGAGTCACTTTACAACTTCTCACCATGCTGCACAGCAGCCACACTTCTCTACTGCACGGCTTAGAAACATTGGCAAAATCAATAGCTCTACCTAAACACTTATAATGCCCCCAATGCATAGCCGATAGGTCTCGCCTTTGGGACATTATAAGTGTTTAGTTATCCAGCACGATATCCTTGATTAAACAACATTAAGTGTTGCATGGCTAAACACTTATAAGGTCCCAAAGCGAGACCTATTGGCTATGCCAATGCTTGTTTTATAAGGTATTCTTGTGGTATGATTTCGATTTGCAGTTTATTTTCACGTTTGGTGCACATTTTTTGTCTTTAACTGCACATGCAAGTTTTAAAACAATAAGAGACACAGGATGTTCGATTGGACCACTAGTTTTAACATGGTCATGACTGACATCAGTTTGCATATGTTTGACCAACAGATAATTTTGGTCATGAAACTTATCTATGTGGTTGTCTATATATTTTGTAAATGCATAAAGAAAAACTATGTTTTTCCTTATAGGTTGACCCCTGAGGAAGGGACAACACAGTCCTGAAATGCATCAGGCTTTCATAAGAGTTATATAATAATCATGCATTGCTTTGTATTGTTTGTACGATAAACATACTGTAAATCTTGTTAATATTGTTGACATTATGGAGTGTCATGATTGATAAATGTCTATGGTTTCATTACTGATTTTGTTACAACAAACATTGAATACATGAGATTTCAAGAATGAATTAATTCTGAGTATTATTGTGACTTATTTAGAACTTTGAGTAATTTGCAGGGTTCTTCTGTAACCCAGTGAACAGTGCACGGTGCCAGCAAGTCCTCTTGCTAGTATTTCAACAGTATCGAAGGCCGCACTGAAATTCAGGAGTATGATGGCTACCATGACCCTTTGTTCCAGTCTCCTTCTGCTCTCCTCAACCACAGCCAGAAGGGCATTTGGCCGGAAGCCCATTTACTTGTGTTGCAAAATGGAGTTAGCTTCTAGGAAGTTGGGCAGACATTTGTTGACGTATTTCTCTGCCACTTTGCTAAGATCAGAGAATAAGGAGATTGGGTAGAAATTCACTAGGCTATCAGGGTCTAAGTTGGGCTTTTTGAGGTCAGCTCTGACCATCGCATCTTTCCGGGGGGGGGGGGGACTATATTCTTTTCTGAGGATAGATAAACCTTGTCCAATGAAATGGCAAAGATAGTTTCTGGCTCAAGCGCAAGGATTCTCAGAGGTGCTTGATCCAATGGAGATTCTGACTTAACTTTCTTGAACATGACAATGAACTCATCCAGAGCAAGGTGAGTGAATTGGGAGGGAATCGTAAGATGCCTTTCCTTAATTTTATCCACTGATATGGGGTTATCACTTACATTGTCCACCTTAACGATAGATGTTATTAATTTTAGTGTTGAATTAGGTGGCTAAGGCATTGCACCTATCAATAGAAGGATTGGCCACTGGATGGTGGGTGTTGATACCACCAAGGATTTTGTAATTTTGAAGATTCCTCTAGAGGAGTTAATGACTTCTTTAATTCTCACTTCAAAATAAAAGGCCTGAGCTTGGCGAATTTCGGTGTGATAGATCTTCACTCTCGATATAGTGTTTTTTCATTTTCTCCATAGTTTTTTCTCCATGCTCTTTATGTGATCTTGCAGCTTTTTTAGCATTCTAAGCTGAGGGGTGTACCATGGTGCAGACTTATTTTGGGGTTTTTGAGTTACTATTGTCTTAGGGACTTTTTGGTCTAGGGAATGGCTTAGTCAATCAGAGATCATATTGTGTGCGACTTCAGGGTTAGGATCTAAATCAGGTAGTATTAGGCTTAGGGAGTGTCTCCAGCTATCTTTGTTTAACTTTGAACTATGCCGTACTTCTACTGTCTTATCTTTAGGAAGTGGTGTAGACTCAGCTATCCTAAGAGTCGTGGTGATCAAGAAATAATCAGTCCATATGAGAAGTATCGGATTAGATACCTGTAAAGCTAGGTTTGTAAAAATGGGGTTTAGTAAATGGCTCTTTAAATGAGTGGGACCCTTAACCCTTTGCTTCAGTTTGATGGCAGCCAGATCGAACACTAGACTGGTTGCTTGCATATCTATGGCTTCATCAAAGTGTAGGTTGAGATCCCCAATACTGTGAAATTGCTATGTTTGTAGGCCGAGCTTGCTATAGCCTTTTGAAACGTCTTAGTGAATGTAGGAAAGTATGATCTGCTTTCATGGTTACCCCTACTTTTTGCTGGAGTCATTGTTTTTCTGACTAGTCTGACTGGGATCCTGCTAATCAGGACCCCAGTCTCTGTGCTAAATTGGACCATGGTGAGTACTTGGGTACCTCCCAGATTGGCTACTTTAGTACCCTTGTAAGTCCCTAGTATGTGGTACTAAGGTACCCAGGGCATAGGTACCCCAGGAGGGTAAACAAAGTTCACCACAAAACTTTTTCCCCCGAAGTGAATCACAACGCGGTCGTTACAACGACTGCGTTGTGATTCCGCATACCATTACTCCGCAAGCCGGAAGAACGACTTGCAGAGGGGGTGGGGGGTGTTGGATTTAAAATCCAACACCTTCCCTAGTGTCCGCACAGACTGGAGTTGGAATAGTAAATTATATTATTCCAACATCCAGCGCCCCCCCCCCCCCCCCCCCTGCCCCGCATGTCGTTGTTCCGGCTTGAGGATTAATGGTATGCGGAATCACAACGCGGTCGTTGTAACGACCACGTTGATTCCCTGCGGGGAAAAATACGGCGGGATGATGACCAGGAGTCCCCCATGTGCTGAAGCATGTATTATGCCGCCTATGGGAGACCGCTCAAATTGTGACTACAGGTCGGCCATTGCAGCCTGTGTAAGTTGGTGCTAGCACCACTTACCACAGATATACATTTTGTTATATATAAGGTCACTGCACTTAAAACCTATAAGTCACCCCTAAGGCATGCCTTTCAATCCTGAAGGCAGGGTGCTTTGTTATAAGTGTGAGAGTGCCCCTGCATGAGCAGGACAACCCTACAATCCTCTGAATCCATTCTCCCGGGTTGTAAGTGCATCAGCTATTATGATGTATAGAGTGGCCATGCGAACCCTTGCATGTTTGGAATCAAACATGTTGGAATCATACCCCAACACCATAAACAATGTTGGAGGTATGAGGTATGATTCCATGCACTGTGCCCTCAGTGCTCCCAGTACCAGTCTTCCAGTGTCTGTCAGCAAGCTATGACTGCTGCCGACCACAGACACGATTCTACCGTCCTGATGCTGGGCCAGGCTTGAGCAGAGGAAGGTAGTACAATAGGTTTCCTGTCACAGGGAGGTATGACCACCTCCCAGACAGGACTTTGTGTATTGGGCCAAGGTGGGGCACTTGCCAGCACCACTAGACTGGTTTGAAGGGCACATTTGCATATTCCAGTTGGAGACAGTTCTGGGAGTCGTTATCTCCCGCTCTGGCTTCAAACTGGACAAAGGACATGGGAGTATCCTCCCCACTGTCCAGCCCCTCCTCTGGGAGGGACCCCTGAATCGTCCCAACCCGCTCTTTTGGGTACTTAAGGGCTTATATGTGGGTGGTTCTTCAGATTTGTCATGGGACAAGATTCAGATCCAAAACCACTTCATCTTCAACCGTCTGGGCACTTTGGACTTCGCTTTGGGAACCGAGACTGTATCGCGAAGACTCCTACTGCTCCTGGTCTCATCGTCCTGCCAGTCTTCTGCGTTGTCTGTGCCTGTGCACCATGCAGGTTCTTCTACAGGCCTGTGGATATCCAAGACACCCGAAGGCATCTCCCTTGGAGTGAAGGAGTCACTCCCCTGCAACTACAGGTTGACCGGTCCCATGGACACCGAATGGTTCAGCAACACAGATGGTAGTTCTGCAACTCCCTCAAGGCCTGCACTGTCTTCACGGCACTTTTGAAGCCAGTATTCCTCGTCAGAACCAATAGAGCAGTACCCATGTGCACCGCGTCAACTTGCTATTGCCAAGGTTTGTTGACTCTTTTGTCTAGAGCTCTTCAGGCTCCAAGAAGCTCCAGCCTCGAGCATCTCTTGCTACCAAGATCTTCGTCCTCACCACATCCTCTGAACCATGGGCCTTCATCATTGGTGAGCTGCTCGAGGTCATCTGATAGAGACTACTAGCTGCAGATTCCTTAACGTAGAATTATCCCTAGGTGTGAGACTGGACCCGGAAAACTTTCTTGCCCAGCATCTCTGCGCGCCGGGGGGCGGTACCACGTGACTCCGCCCCGACGTCCTCCGCGGGCGTGACGTCAGCGAGGTCATATAAGCCCCACCCCGGCGCGCTGACATCAGTTTTCTTCTTTTTTGCATGCAACACGGATCTGGATCTTGTCCCTGGCCTGTTTCAGGCCGCCTTTTTTCCGCTTTTAGGCATTTTTTGTGAGAACAGTGTGCAAATGCCTTCAGGCTTCAAGACGTTCTTGCCTTGCGCGCGGCAGATGTCGGTGATGGATCCTCACCCCATCTGCATGTGGTGTTTGGGGGAGCACCACGGCTCCACGGACTGTGAGGCGTGTCAGCAAATGAAGCCGAAATCCCGGTGGGCGCGCCGGATAAAACTCCTTTCAGCGCGCATGTTCCGGTCAGCGTTGTCGCCACGCCCATCCCCCGCAGAAGGCTTCAAGACCCGCCGCTTCCGTCTCCGACATCGTCCCTCTGCCAGGCCGCAAGGGCATTGCTCTCCTGTTGGTAAGTGTCGTAGTTTGTCCCCGAGGCCCGGTCTCCGGCCTGTTGGGGGTGTGGGTTCTCCACGAGTGGTGTGGCCCCGCACGTCACCACCCTATCCGCCATTCCAGGCGCGGGGGTGACCAGAGCCCAGATGGAGGCCTATGCAGCGGCCTTGCAGGCCTCTTTGGCTCTTCCCTCTGCTCCTTCTCTTCCAGGGACGTACGCGGATCCCTTGCCACGTGCGGGGACTTCTGCGGCGTCACCGGTGGCGACAGGTTCGGCTTCAGGTTCTGAAGTGGTGCCGTCGGGGTGCAGCTCCTTCGAGGTTCCCTCCTTTGGACCACGGCGCATCTGCCTCGCCGCAAACCCCTGTGGGGTCCCTGTGGTGTCGCGGGAGGTTGCCGGGGCTCGGGGTGTGTCCTCGAGCCCCCCTCAGTCCTCTGGGCAGGTGGCGGCCTTGTCCAAGGCCAAGGTGACGCCGCTCAGGCGCCGGCGGCTGCTGGCCCTGGCGGCGCCGCAGGGGCTGGCTACGGGTCGGGGCATGTCCCCAGGCCCCCCTCGTCCCTCCACACCGGCGTCTGCCGCGTCAGAGGTCGAGTCGACACCTTTTCAGTGCCGTTCTTTAGCCGACCCGGCTCCGGCCCAGCCTCGTTCTCCTGCACCGTGCGTTGTGGCGGAGGTCGTTCCGGCGTCCCCTTCGGCACCAGTCGACGCTGACCTGACGCCGGTCGTGGACTCTATGGCACCGGGCTGGCGTCAGGTCATTGATTCGTCTTCGGACGCCCCCTCTTCTCCAGAGGGTCGGCGGTTGCTGGTTTCATCTTCTCCGGAGACGGGTCACCACGTCGTGGCTTTTTCCCCGGCGTCTTCTAAAAATGGCTCTTCGCCGTTGCAGCGCCCGCAGTCTTCGCTAAAGGCACCTCAGGTTCCTCATTCCTCGGTCCACCTTCCCCCTTTCCGGGCTTGGCCTTTCTTTCCTCCGGTTGGACTGGGGGACGGCCGCCTTAGCTTGCAGCCATCGCCCACAGAGGAACTGCTTTCTCCGCCGCGGGGCCCTACGGAGGCGGGTACTGTCTTCACTCAGGATGTTTCCACGGATGCGGAAATCTTGTGCATGGGTGATCCAGCTGCTCATTTCCCCACGGATCATCTTCTGGAAGTCCTCCATCAGGGTTCTGGTGGTCGGGAGCTGCTTATTCCCTTCGAGACTTTGCTCCACACTTCTCTTTTGGGGACTTGGGGGCGGCCCGCCATGGGGGACCCGGTGCCCCAGCAACTTCTGCACCGCCACCGTCCTGTGCCGCATGATCCTGTCTATCTTTCTCTCCACCCCTCTACCAGGGGCCCTCTTTTACAGACTGCCTTTGCCTCCCTGCCATTGGTGTTGTCTCCCCCATCTCGGGAGGCCCACTGGTTAGATTCCTGGGGGCGCAATATCTTCCCCTCCACTAGTGCGGCTTTGCGGGCCCTTAACACTCTTTGTGTATTGGCTAGGGCCACTTCTTGCTTGTGGGATTCGGCGGAGTCCCTTATGTCTGTCGCTTCTCAGGAGGGTGCCTGTGTTGATTTGAGGCACCTTGTGGTGGATGGCCGGGAGCTGGCGGCATTTATTCTTCGCTCGGCTCTGGACATTTTGGAGGTGCTTGGTCGTACCAGGGCTTCTTCAGTGGCCCTTCGTCGGCATGCCTGGCTACGAGATAGTGTGTTCCCGGAGAAGGTTAGGGAACGGCTGGTGGACCTTCCCTTTGATGGCACTCTTTTGTTCCACGCCCCTGCAGATTCTGCCATTCAGAGATTTCTTGCGGGGCTTCATCCTCCTCCTCCTCCCCCTCAGTGACCTGTCAGTCGGTCTGTGTTTTGGGAGGTCTTCTTCCGTTGTTTTCCTGGGGCCTTGTAGCGAGTAGCCCCAGTTGTGTGTTCTGTGTGGTTGAAGTGCCTTCAGGTCCTTTTGTTAGGACTTTGTTGCTGTTGGCTGCTGGTCCGACCCTTTTTTATCTTGTGGTTTTGGCTGTTGGTAAGCCGTGTAGGCACTGAAATTAGGCCTTCTGTGTGTTCTTTTTTTTTTTGGCTGCTTGGCAAGCCGTCTGTGGTTTTCTCCGCAGGTCTTTCTGTTTGCCCTCTGCTGTGGAAACGTTTTCCTAAGAGGGTTCCCATGTTCTGGGACGTAACATGCCCTATGTGGGGTAATGGTAGCTATTATTTAGCTCTATCTTGTGCTGGGGAGATGTGGTCGTCCTTCGGGCTTCTGTTGTCTGTGGCGTCACTGTATGTCACAGGTGCGATCTTCCTGCTGGTGGTTTTGGAGTGGCTTGTGTTGCGCCCCGGTCCGTCCTTCTCCTGGATCGCTGTGTCGCTAGCCTAGTCTGGCCTGCTGTCTGCGGCATTGCGTGGTAGCGGTTTTGCACTTCTGTCGGCCTTGGTCCTCTGTCTGGTGGTCCCGGGGGGAGGGGGACTGGTTTTCCTGTTTTTTGTGTTCTGGTGGACGGCTTGGACCGTCCCCTGTCTTTCTTTCTTTCTGCCTGGTTCCACTTCATTCGTGGGTCGGTGTGTGCCGGCCCCTCCCTTGGGGCATGTCCTGGCCCTTCTTGGGCCTTCCTGGCCTCTGCCTTCGGCTGGCGCCTAGCTTGTCCTGGGTGCACAGTTCCGTGGTGTTGTCTGCTGCTGGCTGTGCATACCAGTGCAGGCCTGTTTGTTCTACTACATCGGTGTGGCCTTTGCTGTATTCTCTTGTGCCTTTCGTCTTCTTCCGTCTGCACTTTTGGTGGTGCGACAGTCCCTGCCTTGTCCGCGTCTTGCGGCTAGGGTGTGTACGGCTCTTTCTGTCACTGTGCATGTGTTTCTTCAGGTGGGCCCTGCCTCTGGTTCTACCTCTTCTACCTAGAGGTTGAGGTGGTCATTGTGTTCTTGAGGCTTTTCGGACGCTGTCTGCCCCTGCGGAATGTTGGGCAGTTCTCCCTTGGTTGGGAATAAGATTTCCTGGCCTTTCCCTTCTTGTTCCTGTGACATGTCCCCTGCTGGGGCCCTGTGTCTCTCCTGGGGGGAGGCTCTCTCGCAGACCCTCCTCCCTTCTGGGTATGGCTAAGGTGTCTATTCTACGTTAAGGAATCTGCGGTTAGTAGTCTATCAGATGTACAAGTTACTTACCTTCGGTAGCGATGTATCTGGTAGAGACGATTCTAGCCGCAGATTCCTTCACGACCCACCCTTCCTCCCCGTTCTGCGAGGACCCTCTGCTTGGGTTCCTGCAGTTGCCTCCCTCTGGGTGACTTGTCTTCTGTGGGTGTCTTCTTCTTTTTCTTCCGGTCAGGCATCCCTCCAGCTGGTTTCTCTCCAGCGTGAGGGCCTACTTTTGCTCTTTCCTTCTGTTGTTGAGGTTTCTGATCCCCGACCGGTCTTCTTCGTTCGGGGTTCTTTTACCTGTCCTTTGACTTCCTACACCTTTTGGAGGTTATGGCCCCCCTCTTGGCAGTGTAGTCTGTGGAGGAGTTACCTGTCCTTTGACCTCCTACTCCTTTCAGGAGGTGTGGCCACCCTTGGCAGTGTAGTCTGAGGATGGGTTGCTGTTGTTCCTCTGTTCCGGGCTTGTGGCCCTTCCCCTTGTGGTCTCTCTCTCTCTCTCTCTCTCTCTCTCTCTCTCTCTCTCTCTCTCTCTCTCTCTCTCTCTCTCTCTCTCTCTCTCTCTCTCTCTCTCTCTCTTTCTCTTTCTTTCTCTCTTTCTCTCTTTCTCTCTTTCT